>NW_010259668.1:0-662 GCF_000690775.1 Eurypyga helias
GGCTGTGTCCCCTCTCAGCTTCTTGAAGAGAAGCAGCTGTGAATACATGTTTAGTGTCAGAAACTGGAAAAGTACTTGACTTGGTATAAACATTCTTTACCAACAACTAAATCTAATAGTGTGTTATTGACATTATCAATATTCAAAACATACTGACATTATCAATATCCAAAACATACTCTCATACTGAATACTGTGAAGAAAATTAACTCTTTCTCAACTAAAACCACCACATATGTTCAGCCTTTGAGCCCCAAAATAAGAAGGGCATGGACCTATTAGAATGAGTCCAGAGGAGGCCACGAAGATGCTCAGAGGGCTGGAGCACCTCTGCTGTGATGAAAGGCTGAGAGAGTTGGGCTTGTTCAGCCTGGAGAAGAGAAGGCTCTGGGGAGACCTTATTGCAGCCTTCCAGTACCTGAAGGGGGACTACAAGGAAGCTGTGGGGGGAATTTTTACAATGGCGTGTAGTGACAGAACAATGTGTAATAGGTTTATATTGAAAGCGGGGAGATTTAGATTGGACATCAGGAAAAAGTTCTTCCTGGAGAGAGTGGTGAAGCACTGGAACAGGTTCTCCAGAGAAGCTGTGGATGACGCATCCCTGGCTGTCTTCAAGGCCAGGCTGGATGAAGCTTTGACCAACCTGGTCTAGTGGAAGG
>NW_010259668.1:676-26103 GCF_000690775.1 Eurypyga helias
CCCTGCCCATGGCAGGAGGGGTGGAACTCGATGATCTTTAAGGTCTTTTCCAACCAAAACCATTCTATGGTTTTATGATATTGCCGAAGCAAAGAACTGACTGATTGACACATTTAATGAAAACTTAATATTCTGCTGCTGGCAGAGGGAAATATTAAACTTGCTCTTAGTCAATTGTTATAAAATATTAAACACATGCAGAAGCAGAATGAGGAGAGAAGATGATCTTCAAGTGAATCAGATCTCTGGAATGGGCTCAAATAGCATTTCAGCATCTAGTAATTATGGAAGATACTATAATTCTGGTGTATCTAAGAAATTTCCACATGTGAATCCCAATGTACCTCATGTAAACTTTATTGTTTTCATATAAATGATGCCATCCTTGATAAAATAAATCTTTCTGTCCTATCCATTTACCTGCTGAATCTCTGTGATATAGAATTTTTCTATGAACCACGTTGGACTGTGGATTTACTTTGTCTACCAATCAAGGTTTATCATTTTGATTCCAAGTTCCTTTGAGAAGGTCTAAAGCTGCATACTGTGCTTGTATTGCTGTCTCTACAATAAGTCCCAAATATGTTGTCACCTTCGTGACAGAAGGTGAACTACTGTAGTAATGTTAAGAACATTACTACTCAGTAATGTTAAGAACAGACAGAGGTCTTTGCTAGTTTCTCAATATTTAAATGGTATCGGGGAGCATATATTACATCTCTCCTTCCTTCTTCAGACATGTTTTCTTCTGCAACACTGTACTTCAAAAGGCCTTTTAAAGACTCGCTCCTTTATGGGCTGTCCAAAGCTCCTGAAATTTTGACCCAAAGAATGGGAAGCATTGGTAGCTCTGAGAATTAAACCTGAATCAGTCAGAGTCTGAAACAGTCTCTGCTGTGATTCAGAGGTACTTTCCATGCAGTCTTAAGGATTAGGACTCAACATTAATTTAGAGCATTGAGCTATTAGTCTTTATCCTTTTTCATGGCACATTTGATGCAAACTGGAATATCATTCTGGTCTTTGCCTAATGTACTACACAAAGACTTCAATTATATGATTATTTGCAATATTTAGTCCTGACACCAGATGTCACTGCATGATGCAGAGTATTGCAGACTTGGTCTAGAGTATGGTAAACAAATAGAGAAGGTGGACCACAAGCTCTGTGGACCCACGTTTTCTGATCTCTGTGCTGACTGTGTCTTCCTTTAAAAATATACTTAGTTCTAGAAGAAACATGATTTTGTACCTCAGTTAGCAACAGTGATCCAAAGTAAGACCAATAAACTCTCCATAAAATAACTCACAATTATTTCCTCATATTTTATGAATTAAGAGGAGATTTGTGGTTGGCAAATGCTGGAATGTAAGTTCTATATTTTAATTTGAAGTATCACTTTTGAATTCATTCCAAAGATGTCCCCATAAATTATAAAAATTGATGAAGCTGATATTTTTAGCTTAATAGTTTTTCACTGGAAAATTTCATTTACCTCTAATCACAATCATGCCCAATAACAATGTCATTATTAATAATTACAAAACAACACAATATCAGTTTAAAATATTAGTCAGGAAACAAGTACGGATCACCACAAAAAAATGAAGATTGATTAACAATTACAGCACTCACAGCCAGGAAAAGAATAATTACAAATTATTTTTCAACTTGTTATTTATGGACATTCAGAGATATGAAGGTAGAGATAATTGTGAAAGTCTTATTGTAGGCATCATCCACAGTGACAACTGCCCTTTCTACCCTAGGACTAGAATAAGCACAGCTTTCTCCCAGCTGTGTCCATAGAAGGACCAGGGACAGTGTGTGTTATGGAGCCTGAAAAGACATTTGTTGCTGAAATGGCCCTTTCAGATTTCTGCAAGGGAGAAAAAGATTTAATTTTCACTGCAATTCTGGCAGTATTTTATCAAGGTAATTGACGTATTTTGTGCATTCCCACACATGGTCCAGACTCTGAGCTTTAGCCATCTGAATTAAAGTTCCTGACTTTTCCTGACTGTCTTGGTGTGTTGGTGAAGAGATACTTTAACTTTTTTCTGTCTTTTCCTTTTCCAGTTCTTTGTTCACTCTGTGGGAAATTGCAACAGGTTGCTGGAGTTGGACACCTTGGAGAACAAGGGGTTAAGAAGCTTATATACAGGAACACAGAAATGAAAAAATATCATGGGGCCACATACTCCACTAGACCTGAGTTTATTTGGGTAAAGACATCCAGACACACTGGACAGCATTATCTACCTAGCCAATAAAAAATGGTTAAACTACTTTCCATAACAGGAAGGGGTTCAAGGACAAGGACAAGAGGTAATGGGTTTAAATTGAAAGCAGGGAGATTTAGATTAGATATAAGGAAAAAGTTCTTCACGGAGAGGGTGGTGAGGCACTGGCATGGGTTGCCGAGAGATGTTGTGGATGCTCCATCCCTGGAAGTGTTCAAGGCCAGGCTGGATGAGGCTTGGAGCAACCTGGTCTAGTGGAAGGTGTCCCTGCCCATGGCAGGAGGGTTGGAACTAGATGATCTTTAAGGTCCCTTCCAACCCAAACTATTCTATGATTTTATGATATCTGTGAATGGGAAACTTCTTGCTTATAATGTGAAAGATGAAAAGATATCATTTCACACATCTTCAAAAAACCCCCAGAATATTATCTGTCAGAAAGAAATAGTAAGTCTCTGAACAGCAACAGCGACCTTCTGTCCTGCTCAGAAAAGGTCCGTTCAGAGTTTTCTTACAAAGTGGTGGAGGCCTTGGTGCCTGCAAAACTCAAAACGAAGGATATTTACCTGGTTCTTTCTGTTGAGATAAAAATTGAGGGAGGTACGGTGTGACAGGTGTGGAGCTCTGCGTGTAAAATGATCATCTGAGACAGGCAAAGCTTCTGTGCTTACAGACAGAAGCCTGAAACCCTTGATGCATGAGCATGAAAAGTGACTTTCTTCTCTCTACAGTCTGAGGATGCAATTCTGCCCTGACTAAAGACTGGCACAGCAAACTATCTCCTGCCTCACCACAGGGATCCAGCATTTCATAAGTGTGGGGAAAATATTTTGCTTTAACCTATATTTCCTCCCATCCTCAACACTCAGTACACTGAGATACTACACTTTGAAACTCCACATTGTAACTTGCTTTTTCAGTTAAAAGTATGATGGACAGAAGGAGAGAGGGTGCTTGACAGTGGGAGATAATCAGGGAAACAGTTTGCTCAGTGCTGAATCTTGAATAGTATTTTGGTTCCACAGAATCAAGAGCCGAGCCAGTCTTCAGTGGGCATGATACAACCCTTAAGGTTTATTGAAGTTTGTGAAATCTTGTGCTTGAAGCCATGTACGGATCTTGGTGATGGCAAGACAAAGTCCATTGCATCCCATCCCAGCTGAGATGAGCATTTGCAGGTCAGGTGTCCCTCAGAAATGCTGTGCATAGTTTGAAGGGGGAAAGCACAACCTGCAGTTCATGTTTTGTGTCAAGCAGCTGCTCTTTGTAGTTGAGTGGCCAGCTACAACAAGAGAAACAGCATGCTCTTACAGTGAGAATTTATAAAGTTTTTATCCATCACCTTTGCTCATTTTCTTTAAACTCTGTCATTCAGTGCTAGGATGATGTTCTCTCATGACAATGCCCTCCTAAAAATGACTCAGTTTGAAAATGCTTGTGAATTACTTGAAAGCTCTGAATTTGTAAGGCTGACTCGTAAGCAATGGCAAAAAAGAACCCCACTACGCAGTAATCTTTGCGGAACAGCCATGTGCTAAATTGGTTGATTTTGAAATAACCCTACAATCTTGACACTCAGATGTATTGATTAAGTCTTTATCTTTCTTTGAAAGAAAAAAAAAGAAAAAGAAAGCTCTGTAAAAATACATACAGATATAGTATGGACTCAAATGTCCAATGTTCAGTGGACTTTGCAAAACTTTTAGTACTTCTGACAGCCAAGTCCCTCCTCACTTACTCTGTGTGCCTAGATGCCTACCTGTCTCTCACTGTGAGCACATCTGAGAAACTGAGGCGTCCTGATACTTTAAAACACTTTACAAAACATGATTCAAGTGATTTCCTCAGCAACTGATGTATATATAATTCCAGAGGACTCACAGACCTTTGTTGTTTGCTATGCCATTGCAATTAAGTTTTTCAGAGTTACACCAGCAGAAAATCTGGTTTTCTAACTAATTCTAATTCATTATTTTAACAAATGTGTGTGAACAAGGTAGAGAAACATAACAGCAAAGACACCTTCCATATGCATTTGTAGGGTCCAGGAGAGTGACTGTGAACACGTTGATGGATAAATGCTCACTTTAAGATGCAAGCAAAATCATTTTAGACTACATTGCATTATAAACAAGCTGCCACCAAGCTACTGTATAAATCACCTCAGAAACTGGGTGTCAGCCTAGGCTGTGGAAGCAATTCAAAATCAACCTGTCAGAGGGATTCCTCCCTCCTCCATCCAGAGATGGATGTGAAACGAACCAGGACTGATGAGTGCAAATCCCTGCATAAGTCACTGTGTAGCAAGGGACAAATGGTGTGTCAAAACAGAACCTCCTGTGAAACGTGTTGCATCTCTGTCATCACTGGAAGATGACTGGGTCCCAGTCATCCTCCTTAAGGATGGCTTAACTTGTAATTCATTGAAAAACAGATGAAATTTATAAAATCAGTTCAGGGTATAACCAGGCTGCTCCCTATTAATTCTACATTTATTGCTGGCTTGCTCTGTCTACTTTTCATGTTCAAAATATTATGCCCATTTCATGCCTGGTGTTTTGGACTGGGAGAAATGTGATGTTATCAGATTGGCACAGACTGATTTATATATATACACATATGTTAGCTGCAACCTGGGTCATTTCCACAAACCTTCCTCCCATTGACATTGAATTATACAAACAAAATAAGTAAATAATAGACTAAGATAAATCTTTTGCTTGTAAATGTGTATTTGGGGGTTCAACTCCACGATTTTCCTACTTATGGAATGAATCTGCAGTAGCAAAAAGTGCTTGCCCAGGGGAGCTTCCAGATAAAATACATCAAGTAGGAAAAAGTTGTTCATTTTTTTTCTGATTTCATGTCGGGAAGTGGCACCCAGAAATGTTAAGAGAGGGGTCAAAAGAAGTACAAAGCTGAGAACTGAGCTCAGTCTTGCTGAGCTGGGTTTACAGCTGAAGAAAAAGCAAGATTTCTCCACTTCTCATCTTCCAGATGATATAAAGAGTTTAAGCACTGATTTTAAAAATATGTATATATTTAAATGAAGAAATAAGTGAATTATTCTCCACTTCCTTGTTTTATGATATGACTCACATGCAAGTGCTTGTTTTTTCTGAAATTTCAGCTGACTGTCTAAATTTAGTAAGGTACATGAAAAAACAGACAATAGTAAATAATTTTAACAACACATTCTTAATAAGTTCTGGGAGTTGTCTCTCATTTCTGCATTAAGAATAGAGAAACTGGGGTGCCAAAAGCTAGGTATTGTCTTGATTATTCTGCACTGAAACAGAAGGAAGCATGTACAGAAACAGGAACCATTACAAATGGAAAAGTTTCCCTTGCCTTCTGAATACATCACCAGGTCATTTCACATGCTTGTATGTGTATCAGTCTCCACCTTGCAAACAGGAAGATTTTTCTCCATAGTATTCCTACCATCAGGACCAAAAGAAATATACACTGAAGTCTAAAATTAAAAACCTAGTTCTATGATGAGGACATATTTTTGTGACTGTTTATTAAATAAGTACCTAGAATTGCAAAAAATCTGGGCCCCTGGTGTTTGCATTACATCCATGTCTTGAGCTCTGCATGTCTTTATGTGAAAGACACTTCAGCTATTAGCCACAGTCCTGTCCTTTAAGGAACATTTTAGTGTAAGGCTTAAATATGTTAAGTCTTACAGCCTTGAGAACAGATACTACTGGGGTTAGCTGTAAGGAACCATTTTGAAGGGACGTAAAAGGGTCAAGTTCTATCTCTGGGCTTGACTTCAATGGATTTTTTGACCCTGGGTAAATCTCTCCCTCACAAAATGCCTCTCATGATGCAACGACTAAATAAGGGTAGCTGCATACACCACAACCTTCACTGGAAGCTTGTGAGGACAAATCCATGAATCTCTTTGAAGTGAGAGTGATGTGAGTGACTAAAAGACTTTGTAAAATCACAAGCCTGCAAGTCAGCATATTCCTAAAGATTTGCTAGTCCTACAGTATTGACCTATTCACAGCCATTACTAAACAACCTTTCCTCCACTATCCTGCCCTCATGAGCTTTAGTCAATACCTGCTGCTTTGCTTTGATTGAGGTTTTACTGACTAATGCCATAGCCAAGTGTAGTTTCTCTCCAAACTCTACTGTTCACAGGAGTCAGCAGACACAATTCAAAGTTTCTCAGCAATACAAGCAAAATTTATAGCTTCACAGATTCACAGAGCAGTAGGGGTTGGAAGGGACCTCTAGAGATCATCTTGTCCAACCCCCTGCCAGAGCAGAATCACCTAGAGCAGATCACACAGGAACAATTCCAGGCGGCTTTGGAAAGTCTCCAGAGAAGGAGACTCCACCACCTCACTGGGCAGCCTGTCCCAGTGCTCTGTCACCCTCACAGGGAAGAAGGGTTTCCTCATGTTCAGGTTGAACCTTCTGTTTTCCAGTTTATGGCCATTGCCCCTAGTCTTGTCACTGGACACCACTGAGAAGAGCCTGGCCCCATCTTCCTGACACTCAACTTTTACATATTGATAAGTAGTAATAAGATTCCCCCTCAGCCTCTTCTTCTCCAATTAATCTGGCTACTGCTGAAGTTTGGGTTCGTACCCCAGGAGGGAAGTAGAAAGTGTCAAACTGGTGCCAAGTCATGAAGAAATCAATCATGTGCTGCCCACCAGCAGAAATTGGACCAGGGCAACTTCTCTGGAGACTTATACATTCTCCTTGTAGCTTTCGTCTCCATTGGCAATCATGATGTGGTGTTGCACAGTTCCAGAAGCTTACAAAGTGGAAACATCCCAGTGCAACCTCCCAGGCTGTGACACATCATTCAAGGTCTCTCCCTCAATGACTTGAGTTGGTTTTGTGTCTATGGTGCTTTCAGAGAACACTGAGAAGCAGACATCATGTATTCTGGTATCTGACCCTTGACT
The DNA here is from genome assembly GCF_000690775.1 of Eurypyga helias. Lineage (NCBI taxonomy): Eukaryota > Metazoa > Chordata > Aves > Eurypygiformes > Eurypygidae > Eurypyga > Eurypyga helias. The sequence goes on from NW_010259668.1 coordinate 7,858, forward strand.
GTATATATTTGGTCTGGATTTTTTATGTGCCATTCATCAGATCTCCAAAGCGAAAGATAAGATACTATTGGCTTCCAGATGTACCAGGAGGATATCCAAGTACAGGAATAGCAAGCTGTGTTACAAAGACAAAACTCATTATACATGAGAAAAGAACTCATTTTGATGCTCTGTTTTCAATTAAGAAGTCACTCTGCCCACTCTGAGTGGAAAACAATTTCCTGATCCATGACACCTCCCAGTGTCATCAGTGACAACTTTAAAGCAGCGTCATTCACTTTTCAAGCCTGTAGCAGAGCAGTATGTCTGTAGTACATTATCTACTTTGTCATATTCACTTTTTATTTCCACTCCAGCTCTCCTCACTCAGCAAAGTGGCTGAATTAAGATTAAAATGAAAGCCTCAGAGAGTGCCTTTTGGATAACCTTACAGCAAGTCCCACTAATGGATGTCAAGTGGAGAAACTGTCTAACAAAGTGAAGAGAGTCATACAGTATTTGATATTCATGAGCCAGGGAGTAAATTGAAATAAATGGAATCTCAGGTAGCTGGGTCACAGTGGTATTTGTCATACTGCAAGTAGCTCACTGGTACTGTGGAGACTACCTATGAAGGACAAGACCATGACATCTTGGCCTAGAGTGAAACATTCTTGATTATGGTCTCTGTGACAATAATGTTGAGATGCTTCAGCTGAGATCAAGGCCTGGGAGGCAAACAAACAGACAAGCTGTGTACAAGCAATTTTAAGGAGGAGTTGTGTAAAGCATTGTTTAGATTTGGGATCTTAATCTCATCTCCACAAAACATTTGAGGTTATGTCTTGGGGACCATAATTCCTAAAATATCAGGTTTTCATTGCCCATATTGAGCTCCAAGTTGAGTGCAAGGACTTTGTACACACAAATAGTTATGAGAGAATCTAAGTATCTCAGATTATCATGTGCATTCTCTGTGGCCCCGGCAGTGATGACTTTTCAGATGGACCATTCCCAGTGGTTTTCCCTTCTGCCAGGAAGTAGGTGTGGCAGTAATCTGCTACCTGTATCTGGCCTTGAGGGTCCAAGATGTTGTGTGCGGTTCTACCATCTCCCTGCCCCAGTGCATGGGCTACCCCCACAAAACAGTTTGAGCAGCTGAGAGATGCAGTGTAGCAGGAACAAAAGAAAAGGTCTCCCACTCGAAGCACTTGGCTTATGGGCTAATGAACATTGCACAGAAAAAGCATTTGGCTTCATCCCTTCTCTGTTTGAAGTGCTGCTACTCTCCACGTCTCAGACACCTGAACAAAGACTTCCCAAACTCAAATCTGAGAGAGAAGAGGGCTCAAAAAGGACAGTGGAAGGGTGATTTGCAGACACAGGTTGGGACCCACAAATTGTATTTTTCTCTCAGTATGTTCTCTGCTGTCAGTGGAAATGTGACCTGTCTGGTGTGTGATGCTGCCTTTACATGTCCCAGGAAAAACTGTCTTTCTCTTGATCAGCTACAAAACTGAACCCCGCATTGCTGAGTTGCCTTTTAACTTACTGCATATCATTCACATATGTTGGGAAATATGGTCACAGCTGATAGAAACTAATGATTTCTGTTAATTTTGCTGACGGAGAGGCAAGGACAGCTTGTTAACGAGTGACTAATTGAGATGTGAGTTAATAATTCCTCAGCTGAACTTGCTTGAATTGCCAAGCATTGCTCAGTTTTCTTTAGGGAGACCAGTCTTCCGAATGCATGTGGCAAGTTTTCTACAGCCATTAAAGCAACTGAGTTCAAATATTTGAAAAATGAAAATGCAAACATACAAGAGATAAGAACCCTAAATTATAAATAATTGGCTGAGAAAAACCACTCCAGCATCTTAGTGCTTGAATTTCTACCCACCACAAAAATTACAGGTTCTATCCCTTGCTTCTAGTGACAGCACGTAAAATTCTGAGCAATGATAATTTTGGAAAAGAGTAGTTAAAGATGGTATCATCGACATTGTGTGAGAGCAGAGTTAGGCCATCTGGGACAGCTTAATTAGAAATGCCAGTATTATTCACGTACTCAATGTATCAATTATCAGCATGGGAAAAGAACATAAATTAGTGATTATTGTGCCTCCCCATGACTAATGGTTTCAGTTCTTCAGTCTGTTTCAGACTTGTGGTCACCCTTGATTACATCACTCAGATTGGGGTATATCTGACTAAATATAGAAGTCTATACCAGACTTATCTGCACAGCTTTTCTTTGCAGACAAAGAACAGGTAACAACCCCCACAGGACAGAACCATGTGAAATGCTTTTTATCAGAAGTGGATGTCTAAAATGGGCCAAGTAAGTCATGTTTTTCCTTTACTTGGGACTTACAGGATCACATGTTTATGTCCTCACTGTCAATTACACCTGAATCCAAACCTATGCTCAGGGGTACTTATCCAGCCCACCCCAAGGACAGCAAGCAGGCACATACTTAAGAAATGAAATGGGAAATGTTGTTCCCATCTACTGCTAGTAGCTGATATTACCACCATATTAAGCTTTGTGCAGAGTCAGAGGAAGGTCAGTGCAAGCTTTGAACGCTTTGCAAATCAAGCAAAATGCCTGTAGTTGGCAGCGTGATACTCTTAGATGTTCCTTACAAACCACCACAGAAAATATCTGGTCATATGGTGAAACACATTGTTCTCCTCCTGACTTATCAGGACCTTGAGCAATCATCATCCCAGTGTTACATCACTGTCCACAAGTAAAACTCTTGGGCCATGGCAAAAGGAAAATAAAGGAGGGAACTAGCCACCACAGAAAGCTGTACTCTTTTTGTAATAACATTGTTTCATAAACTGTGGCATACAAATCCAATAAAGTAACATCATTTGTGCATTTTAGGACGTGTTGTTCTGGGACTCGTGATGCAAAAAAGTGGAAGTAACATATTTAGGTGGCAGGTCACTTCTCCAAGGAGAAGATGGAGTGCCTCATCAATCATCCCATATTTCCTTATTGCTTTCAGGTCACTGCATCACCAGCTATTTTAATGGTATTCATAAATGTCACTAATGGATTATCACTGCATCCTTAAAAAAAAAAGCTACATTTATTTATGCATGGAATGTCAATTAAATTGAGATAGATACTGAAATTAATAACTACCCAGTAAAACGTAATGTGCACAATTGATTTTAGATCCTCTGTTATATGCACAGCATGTAATTACTAGTAGTAAATCTAAAATGAAAATATAGAAGCTTAAGAGATGCTTCAGTGCAGTTGTTCATTTAGATTCACATAAATTCAAGGGACACACATTATAAATGCCCGCACTAGCATAAGAGAGCTAAGCTTTAACTACAACCTTCATGGAAGGAAAACAAGAATAATCCTTCTACAGCAGAAAAAGAGAAGAAAATATAACTCTCATCTAAAAAGCTAATGGCCGTGTGTTGGTGTTTATATGTTGGAGGGTAAAAATGAATAGAATAAGTATTTGTTAACACACATGGCAGGGTACAAAATAAAAACGCCAAAAGATTCAAAGATTAACATTTCTTTAGTTTGAACAAATAAGGGAAAATGGTACACGTTAGTGCATCTAGAACAACTAACAGCCAAATTCATCAAGCACTTTTTACTGCAAACGATAGTTTTGTAATGCAGGTTAATATGTGTTTTGCTTGCAAGTGTAATAGGAGTCTTCACTGATTTATGCAAAGCTATAGTTTGTTCTGTTCTGGTTCAATTTTTATGCCATGCTTATCACCTCAGTCTCTGAATTCCTCAGACATTAAGATTTCCCTTGCATTCTAAACCATTTCTGTAGGCAAATCCTTTAGACGTATAATCTGTTGTTCTAAATGCAATATGAGCTGCAGTGAAACTTATTTTCAGTTACTGTGGACCAGTACTCTTGCCAGGTACCAAAGGGCCACAATATGTTGATATGGTCTGTGTTGCATAAGATCAGGACTATCTATATTATTGCCATTACATCAACCATTAGAGATCAGTCCATGAAGAAAACAAAAATCTTCATAATCCTGGAAGTTAATAAAGGTCATAGAATCACAGAATCATAGAATCACAAAATGGTTTGGGTTGGAAGGGACCTTAAAGATCATCTAGTTCCAACACCACTGCCATGGGCAGGGACACCTTCCACTAGACCAGGTTGCTCAAAGCCACATCCAGCCTGGCCTTGAAGACAGCCAGGGATGGGGCATCCACAACATCTCTGGCCAACCTGTTCCAGTGCCTCACCACCCTCTCTGTGAAGAATTTCTTCCTCATATCTAATCTAAACCTCTCCGCTTTCAATTTGTACCCGTTACCCCTTGTCCTATCACTACAGGCTCTTGTAAAAAGTCCTCTCCCAGTACCCTTGTAGGCCCCCTTCAGATACTGGAAAGCTGCAATGAGGTCTCCTCAGAGCCTCCTCTTCTCCAGGCTGAACAAGCCCAACTCTCTCAGCCTTTCATCATAGCAGAGGTGCTCCAGCCCTCTGATCGTCTTCGTGGCCTCCTCTGGACTCGCTCCAAGTGGTCAATATCCTTCTGATACTGAGGGCTCCACAGTTGGACGCAGAATTGCAGGTGGAGTCTCACAAGAGCAGAATCACCTCCCTTAACCTGCTGGCCACACTTCTGCAGATACAGCCCAAGATAAGGTTGGCTTCCTGGGCTTCAAGTGCACACTGCTGGGTCATGTTGAGCTTCTCATCAACCAACACTCCTGTGGTGGATTGGCCTCGGCTGAAAACTACTTGCCTGCCAAACCATTCTATCCCTCCCCCTTTTCAGCTGGACAAGGGAGACAAAATACGATAAAAGCCTTGTGGCACAAGATAAGGACAGAGAGAGATAATTATACAATTATCATCACAGGCAAAACAGAACCAGCTTGGGGAAAGAAATTAATTTAATTTATCATCAATGAAAATCAAAGTAAAAGGAGAACTAAAGCCAAATATTAAAACACCTTAACCCCACTTCTCCAGTCTTCCTGGACTCAGATTCACCCCCACTTTTCTCTGTCTCTTCCCCACAAGCAGCGCAGGGGGAAAGGGAATAGGGATTATCATCCATCACCTGTTGTCTCTGCAACTCGGAGGATTTCTCATACTTTCTCACTTCCAGTGCGGTATGCCTTATGGGAGACATTCCTCCATGAACTTCTCCAACATGAGCCCTTCCCATGGACTACAGTTCTTCATGAACTGCTCCAGAGTGGGTCCTTTCCATGGTATGCAGTCCTTCAGGAGCAGCTTGCTCCAGTGTGGGTCCCTCACAGGATCACAGGTCCTGCCAGCAAACACTGTTTTGCTGGCAAAACCCTGTTTTGTTTTCCAAGCTGTCTGTTCCAGTGTGGGCTTCCCACGGGGTCACAGCCTCCTTCGGGCGTACACCTGCTCCAGTATGGTGTCCTCCCTCAGCTGCAGGCAAGGCTCTGCTCCATCATCACCCTCCCTGGCTGCAGGGCACAGGCTGCCTCACCATGGTCTGCACCATAGGCTGATGGGAAATCTCTGCTCTGGTGCCTGGAACACATCCTCCCACTCCTTCTTCACAGAAATTGCTGTCTTCAGAGTTCTCTTCCTCACATCTTGCTCTCTCACTTTCTGCAAAGTTCTACTATCTCAGGTTTTTTTCCCATCTTAAACATGATATCACAGAGGTGCTGTGATACTTGGCCTTGGCCAATAGTGAGTCCATCTTGGATCTGGCTGGCATTGGCTCTGTAAGACATACAGAGGCTTCTAACAGCTTTTCACAGAAGCCACCCCAGTAGCCCCCCCCAACAAAAACCTTGCCGTGTAAAGCCAATACTGTCTCCACATCCTTCTCCTCAGGGATGCCCTCAATCCATTCTCCACCCAGCCTATCCTTGTGCTTGGGAAAAGGACTGACAGGTTTTGCATGGTTTCTTGAGGAGGAAAAGCGTACATTGTCACACTTTGTGAGCGTGTGTCTCTGATGGTCCTTCCCCTACTTAGGCAGAACCAATCCCATTTGATACAATGGAGAGGCCTCCAAGATAGCAAGTTCTCAAAAATGTAATGGAAACTGGGATCTGCAATCTGAGCTCATCACCTATCACACATTTGGAAATCTATATAAGAAAGGGAGGTTATAAATGTCTCTAAGGATTCAGAGCTTGTAGCTTAATGATAAACATCTGAGAATGCAAACAGGAGCTCCTACCCTTCTTCTCTGAACAGTCCATAGAAATCAGGGCTTCTTTATTTCCACCACTCAGGGCAAGATTTGCTTTAAGGTCATCACAGCCAGTTGTAAGGTGCATGAAGCTCTTTACCACCAAAATGAAGCCATAAGAAGTTATGCAATAAGTTTGTTATTATAGTATCCAGCACTGAATGAGGCTCCTGCTTTACAAAAGGTTCTTAGCTTGACAGACTGACAGTCCAAATAGTGACAAGATGATGGAGGGAGGATACTGAGCACACAAATGAAAAGCCACCAGCACTGGACCATGTTCTTCAGCAGTGGCATTGTCAGGATCACAAACCATCTTCTCTGTGAAAAAAGAAAAAAATCTAACAACACTCCCCTATTAATGGCACCTAACTATCTCCCACTCCAGTTCTCCTTCAACTCAATTTTGTACTTTTAGTCACCAGCCAGTGATTTACCAGGGCTAATAAATGTGCTGAAACACTAAAGGCATTTGAAAACTATGTCAAATATGTAAAGTTAGACCTTATCTAACTTTAGATGACTTCAAGGTAGGCTTCTTAGCAAGTAAGCCTGGGCTTCCTTGGAATTAAATGAAGTTATTAAGTCCGTGGAGTTTGAGCGCATAAAAATGTATCTATCTATTTTCGAGTGAGATGAAACGCACCTTAAAAAACTACTGTAACTACTGTAACTGTAGCAATGTAACTGAATGAATCCCACGCCTGCATCCTACCTGTCAACAGATCAACAAACAGGCCCAAGAGGGGTTTACCTGGGATGCAGGTGGGTTATGTGAGCAAAGACAGGTGTATACAGGCTACAGCTTCCTCTTCTGGAAATAAATACAGATGTGTATAGAAGAGTGTTCTTAATTTTCTCTCCTTCTTTATGTGGATCAGTATCAGAAAGATATTTAGTCACATCAGCAAAATGATCCATCATGTGAAGCACCCTCCTGACAGGAAAAGCCATTACATTTATTTTTCTAATGTAGCTAAGCAGACATAAATATCTGTAATTAACTATTTAAATGCAGACTGACTGATTCCTTTGTGTTCATACCATCTACAGATTGCTCTGAATATTACAATCTTGACATAACACCGACTTTATCATGCTCTTTTCTAGCAAAACATGGTTCTGGACATGGACAGTGCTTACCTAGATCATACCATTACCCAAGGCTGATTAGGGACATGTATTAGTGGAGGTGAGGAAATTTTTGTCACAGTCATCAGTGTGTTTGGATAATACATATATGCCAAGTACTGCCCTCTACTGGTGAGAATGAGGAGTTCAAATTCCTTCCTTCCTTGCTCCCTCCCTCTAAAGATTTGAAAAGAGGATAATAAAGGAAGTATTATTCATTTATGACTTTCTAGTCCTCCACGTAAAATGCTGTTGAAGTATTAGACAGCTCTGCTGTTGAAGTATGGATAACGGGATGGGTGCCTCCCTGTGCTTTCTGGTCATTCACCTGCTGATCCAAAGTCCCTGCCATCGCGTTGTGATGGGGTGACAGCCCACCTGCAGCACAGCTTAAAATGCACATATTACAATGAAGAGAAAATGTCCCCACAGCAGATGTGTCTCTTCAGGCAGGTGGAAGCTCCATGGATCTTCGGCTGCTCCCACACGCCTCACATATCCTGTCCCTTACTTCCGTTTTCACTCTATGTTTCATATATAATCCCATGCTTTAGGTTAACTACAGAGTAGGAAATACCTTGTCTCAAACTCTTACCTCAAGTCCTCTATTTCTCTTTGAAAACACCCTTTTAAACCAGCTACTTCAAACAGACTCTCTTGCTTATCTCACAATCTGTTTTTTTGGTTAACTGTTCCATTTTTACACTGTTTTCCAATGGAAATGAAGTCTAGGTGGTCTTAGTCACCCTGTGCATGTCTCTGTGTGCACTGCCAATAACTTCTGAGCTCATTAACCAAAACGAGAGAAGAGCCTGAAGCCTCGTAGATAATTACTTTTCATGCAAATAGGAGGCTGAATGCAGAAGACAGACACTGCTACTATAGGAAAGCAAACAAGCATAAATCTTGGCATACATGGGAAAATCCACATGGGACAGAGTCTTTTACAGGTCCTCCAAGCAAAAGAAAAGCTTCAGTCATAGTTTAAGCCTTGCTTAAAGCCAAAGCCAATCTACCACAAGACATGCATTCACAGGCAAAGAAATTTAATTTATTCCAAATGTCCTGAAGTAAACTTTGGGTTCATTCAGTGTAATAACTTAAGTAGGTTTGCATGTGAGCTAAAAGATGGTAACAAAGCTTAGGCCAGTAGATGCTGTACTAAGTTTTTTCAGGTAGTTAAATTAAGAATCTAGATTTTTTTTTTCTTAGTTTTTTTGCTTGTTTGTGTGAATCCAAATTCATACAGTGATTCTTTTTCTCAGGAGTTTGTCCCAGACATTTAAGTTTTCTGAAAACAATGCACTGCACATTGTTGCCTAGTTTGCAACTCCCTGTCACATTCTGTTCTTTCATTAATTTATTCACATTTTTCTAGGATGTACCTCTTTCCACCTTCACTACAAGCTGCTGTAGGACTGTCAGCGCAAGCTGAAACTGGAACCGTGTGTCTGAGGGGGATGTGGAATCTCCATCACTGGAGATTTTAATGAAAATATTAGATGACTGAGAAGGTGATTGTCATGGTTTAATCCCAGCCAGCATCTAAGTACCACACAGCTGCTCCTCCCCTTCCCCCACCATTCCAGTGGAGGAGGAGAATCAGAGGAAAAGACAACGAATCTCATGTGTTGAGATAAGAACAATTTAATAATTGCACTAAATTCTCATTGAATCCTCCATGAGATTACCTCTTCCTTAGGAAGCTGCAAATTACTGGAAAGTGAATGTTCTCCAGAAGTCTCACTGCATATTTTTCTGGTTGTTTATCTTTTCTTGTTACTGTCCAAACAAAGGCAGAATAAGGGACTGGATGGACCCATGCTGTGTGGATGGTACTCATATATTTAATTTCCGTTCCAGCAACTCTGAGGATGCTTAAGGCTTTCTGTGAAGTGTTCTACCAAAGACCTTCCTGAAACAAGGTCTTGACCTCAGAACTTTCCCAAGTGGTTTTTATGCCATTGTCTCTTGCAGCTAGGCAATTTCTAGGGTGAGCAACGGACAAGTGAGGCTTGCTGGGATATTACCTATGGCAAAGAGATAGGAATTGTTGGAGAAAGTTGTTTTCCACTTTCCTACTCATAACATATTTACCATCATTATTTGTTGGACTGTACTGCTGTTACCTATAAATGATTGGCTAGTCTCTGTGACAAAGTGCAAAATTGCTGATTTTTTTTTCCCCCCATTCAGCTTCTTTGATTTGTTTTTTGTTGCTCAATTTAGGGATCAGCTATTTTTTCTCCTGTTAGGATTTGCTTTCCTCATCTACGAACTACTGGCTTTATTTATGTGGTGGTGTCAAAAGGTTCACAAACACAATGCTTGTTAAGTATTTCTCTGTGTGTATGTGTCCCTTATTTTCTTTTGGTTATGACAATAATGGTGATTATTAACGGTAGTCCCCTAGAGCAGGTCTCTAATCTGGTATGGGCTAGTTCAAAGGGAACAGCAGACTGCAAAGAGCAAGATAAGCTATGTACACCCTAACTTACAGTGACCTTTCTTTGTTCTGCAAAAACTACTAGCTTAAGAAAAATCTCCACAGTCATAAATCACCATCACTCACCACTCCTTGGAAAGAGCTGGATGATTTTGGTACATTTATCATGGTTTAAGGATTTTTGACATGTTGTTCTCCTCTGAATGTAAAAGTTCTTTTCTTTGTGGTTGTTTCCTTTCATGACATACTCATCTCAGAAGGTTGCTCAGAGAAGTGACAATACCAATTCTCTTTGCACGTTTCAGGTGGGGGAGAGTACGCGCATTGTCCATGCTCCTTGAAGATGAAAATATAGGGGGAATATCACCTTGACTGAAGAAGCTTCTGTGGACGATTAGAAAAATATCAGTTTATCAGTTCACTAAACAGATGCCTGATCATAACTACCACTATTAACTACCTCATTCGTCATTCTAGGACCCTTAAAAAAAAAAAAAAAAGATTAACAAAGCCTTTGACAACTATATGTGGGGAAAAAAAAAAAAAGGTTTTAGCCATTTTTTCTAGCTTTTTTCAAACTGATATTTACTTTACTTGACTGTAAGTAAATAACCCACTGGAGATAGGGAAGTAATCCAAGAGTAAGAAGAATGTTTACATACTATGAAACTGTCTGTGGATAGTAGGATTTATAACTGGAAGGGATCAAAAAGGAGATTTCTGCAGTACTGAACATCTTGAAATATTTTTCTGCCTCAACATGAGACTTAGAAGAAACATTTATTTAAAAATTGAAATTCTTAAAATTGCTATTCACAATTGCTCATTTGAAAATTTTTTATTTTAAAAAATCTCCAATCTCAGATATAAATATTGCTTAGATTTTTATTCATTAAATTGAAAATGAATACTTACGACTTGTTTGATTTAACCTGAACATATCTTCAACCTTCTTCTGTTAGTCTGAATTGTTGATCATGAGTCACGATCACCAAAATTTTTTATGGAATATTAAGTTTCAGCGACTGTGCCAGCAGACATTATAAAATTCCTCTGGAAGCAGAAATAAAATTATTGGCCTTTTATTTCACAGTTATCCTGCACACTGTGTTTTGAATATAGATCTCAGCTCCTGCAGACAAGTTGATTTTAAGCTAATTCAGCTGGTGCAAACAGAGTAGTGTCAGTGTGATGTTGGGTGTTCTCCAACATACCTGTTTCAGGATTACTGTAAGTTCTGAAAGGGTTTACTCTCATCTGACATATGCCATAAAACAATTAACCATAGAAATATACATTTAACTTGAAAATTCTGAATTTATGCATCCATATTTAGATGTCTATTTGTACACAAGATGCTTAGTTTAATAATTTACCTGCAGGTGCATAAAGATATTGAGATGTTCTCTACTATCCCTTCTGGGTTGCAGATGTTGCTGTAGAAGGGCATGGTCCCCTTTACAAATCAAGCAGCCCCATATGGGTGCTTTGGACACCCTATGAAAACTTGAATAATGCTAGATGCCTGTGTGTGTGCAACAGGGTTGAGCTTTAAGTGTCTGAGCTCCCAATATAGTCAACAGGGATCTAGCCAACAGAGTCAGTGAGATGAGTTTCAGCTGCCTGAAAAATAGGTGGATTATCTCACAGCTTCTAAATTCAAACTAGTTTGGAACACAAAGAAATCTGAGTCCCTCCTAAGAGAGCACAAGGAGATACTTAGCCTCTCAGCGTCCACTCTGTGAACTGAGTGTCTCTTGTATTTACTGGGAGCTCAGTTTCAGACATCCGCACACAGCTGGCAGGTACAATGCAGGGCCTGAAAGAAGTCAGTGTTGGTCTGGACCAACAGCTGGGAGGCAGTTGTGATACCTTACAGCATCTCAACATGTGCTGGATTCTTCTGTTTAGGCAGCTCAAGAAATCATTATCTTCATTGACTGTTATGGGATCTGAGATGCTGAGAAGTACTTAATTAGGTTGTCTCAATTTCAAACTAAATCCCACATCAAGGCTAACCTCAGTTCCACCAGCATAAGATCCAATGCTATGCCCTAGGCTATCCAAAGTGGGGAAATGGCAGGTGACTATGTGAAGACTTCATAACTAAAGGACATCTACTCAGCATAGTCAAAGGTGATTTGGCCAGATAAAGAGACATATAAATGCCTTTTAAGCAACCGCCAAGATTTATGTTGTCCACAATATCATCTTAGACACCTAAGTCCAGTATAAAAATACATCCTAGACACCTCAATCTGGGGAAGACAATTCACATCCCTAGCTCATCTCTCAAGACATCAAAAAGTTAGTAATGCGATCCTTAGTGCCTCCAGAAAAAAACAGTTTAATTTATTCTCAAACCATCTGTGAATTAAGAAAGTTGTAAATTCCCGTAGGGTTTATTAATATGGGGACAACGGGCTAAAATAAAATATGAACACCTTTTCTACTATTGCTTATGGCCTGTACTTTGCTGTGACTACATCACAGAAAAAAGCAAGTCCAATCTATTTAATTGGAAAAAAAAATCTTCTATTTTGAAGGGAATACCTGTTTTCAAGGATTTCACAGCATCCACTGAGTTCAGTTCCCATGTTGAAACAGTTTATTATGTCCTCCTAGACATGCCCCCTTTGCAAAAGCAAATTGTGATTCTAGAAAAAACAGAAAATGAGGAAACATCAGTTTTTCAACCTTGCTTAGAATTGCTCTCTGATTTCTTGTCACATATTTTAGGTGAAAAGGTATGGGTGAAGCTTGACAAATAACTGATATTTTACTGAAATATAAACAGTGGGGCCGTGTGACTCCTTTAAGCAAAATTTGAAACAGAAGCCCTTTTTCTGCTGAATGCATGAGCAGTTATTACTGCTTGAACTGGGTGAGTAAACCTTTTAGCTGTCTGACTTCTCCCTTATGCACACTGCTGACTTGGATGCTCAGTAGAAGACAGTGTGGGTAGCAAAAGCTACATCTTTATTAACAGCCAGGAACTGTTATTCAGACTTCCTCTCTTTGCTGGCTAAGCACAGGGTCTTCAGGTGAAAGCCTTAAGTTGAAATACAGTTATACTATGGCCAACAGTGATGAAGTGAGTTCTTTAAGGTCTAGAGTAAATCTATGAGAGAGATCAGAGGTGGAGAAGGAGTCTTATCTCTCTCCCACAGTGCAGCACCACACAGTTGGCAGTGACTGAGCTAGGTCATGAGGACCAGGACCTAGATGTGTGTGCTGAGGTCTGTGCCTAAGCTAGATCATTTTCCTAAGCCCTCTTTTTCTCTATTTTCTTTTTCACTCTGCCCTAGAAGAATTTCACATAGATTGGGATAATAAAATAAAAGCCTTTCGTGTTATGATAACCACTTTTTCTCTCAAGACAATGTACGGCAGAGAGATGAAGCCCAAAATTAGATCAGCAATGCAGATAAAACCTCAGTGACCATTTGTGTTGAGTAGGAAAAACCAAGGAGTGCACTCACAGTAACTGACTTTGAGAAAGAGCTTGGGTTTGAGCTTGAGATGCCTTACTGTGCATGACACTCAAAAGCCACCTTTGGTCAATGCCAGTTCCTCAGACCGAAGTATTTCTAAGGGCAGATAGAGAAATTTATATGTATATAAATATATTGACTCATTAAGGTTTGGATAAAAGAGATGCCTAAGTCTGGAAATTAGTAACAGTTTGAAAGAAAAATTATATTAAAACATCATCAGCCAAAAGCAATATCACCATTGTAACAACAAACACTAGATGAAATAGATAATGGAACTGAGAAATCATTACACAGTGTGAAAGCAGATCCTCTGGATAAAAATGAACTCTTAGCATTACAGACAATAATTATGACTCATCTCTAATGCCCTGACGCCCTGACTTGACCTGCTTGCTGTTGTCAGGCTCAAAGGAAGTCCAGGGCCAAAACCTGAATTTTGATTGAGATGCCCTAATGAAGAGAAAATTCATATATATTCATTCATATAAATAAGGTGACATCAATGGCACACTGAAAAGCAAAGACAATAGAAGCTATCAAAATCCAAGCAGTAATTTGGTTTTGAAAAGAAAAATAATTTCGGATTTGCATAATCTTGAAATAGGATTACTATAGCTTAAGGAAATTGATTAAATTTGCCTGCAAATTTTTCCTGTTCCCATTGTTGTGGCTGTGGTAAAAGGCCAGGGAAATTATTTCCTGAGTAATTTATTAGAAGGATTTAGCTTCTTGTTCACGTGTGCAAAGGATGCATTTAACAGCTTTTGATTTTTTCACATTTCTTTATGACTTGAAATTAGTTGATGCAAACATAGACTACCAGTTTCTCACAGACTTGTCAGAAACTAGCAAAGGCCCTGCAGTTTGTAAATTTACTTATTTAATTGTGTATTTGGTCAACATACATTATGTGACAATGTTTTTGATGCCATGATGTTTTCAGGTTTGCTTTGTAAATATTTCCTGTCTAAATGGACATTCATAAAATGTGAGATACACCACAGTAAGAACAGCAACTATTGATATCTGTCATCTTAGTTACTGTAATTTATGTTCAAAAAGTACATAGGAACTCTCATCTTAGTTACTGTAATTTATTTATGTTCAAAAAGTACATAGGAAGACTTTACTCTGCTTGGTATGCTGTACATGATAAATAAAAAATATGAACTGCCTTAGTGCCTACTCCAAATACAGAGTGAAAATACAGTCACAAACATGATAACAAGTTATGCCAGTAAGCTGTCTGACCACACGGCCTGGTTTAGGCCCAGATGGCAACAGAATACCACAAGGCCACTCGCTCACTCCCCATTACTTTTGGAAGTGGAGTAGAAAATAAAAGGAAAGTCTTGTGGATTGAGGCAAGGACAGGGAAGGATCACTCACACGTTAGAGTCATGGGCAAAACAGACTCAACTTGGGGAAGAAAAATTAATTCAAAAAGTTACCAATCAAAATCAGACTAAAATGATGAGAGACAAAACAAAACAGATCTTAAAGACCTTCTCCCTACCCTTCCCTACTTCCAGGGTTACCTCCTCCCACAACAGTGTACAGGGGAGCAGGGGAAGGACATTTCTCAGTCAGTTCACCACACTTTGTCTCTGCTACTCATTCTTCCTTGGTATGAGGGGATATTTGTCACACTCATCCTCAGCTGCCACACAGGATCCAACACATGGGAGACAGTCTTCCACAAACATCCCTGGCATGAGTCCTTCCCATGGCCTGCAGTCTCCTTATCACATAATCACAGAATGGTTTGGGTTGGAAGGGACCTTAAAGGTCATCTAGTTCCAACCCCCCTGCCATGAGCAGGGACACCTTCCACTAGACAAGCCTCATCCAGCCCAGCCTTGAACACTTCCAGGGATGGGGCATCATCCACAGCTTCTCTGGGCAACCTGTTCCAGTGTCTCACCACCCTCTCTGTGAAGAATTTCTTCCTTATATATAACCTAAATCTACTTTCTTTCAGCTTAAACCTGTTACCCCTTTTTCTATCACTACAGGTCCTTGTGAAATGTCCACCTCCAGCTTTCTTGTAGGCTACTTCAGGAAGGTCTCCCCGCAGCCTTCTTTTGTCCAGACTGAACAAGCTCAGTTTTCTTAGCCTGTCCTCATAGTAGAGGTGCTCCAGCCCACTGATCATCTTCATGGGCCTCCTCTGGACTTGCTCCAAACGTTTGATATCCTTCTTATGTTGGGGTGCCCAGAGCTGAATATAGTACTCAAGGTGGGGTCTCATGAGAGATGAGTAGAGTGAGACAATCATCTCCCTCAATCTGCTGGCCACACTTTTTATCCACCATTACCCCCAAGTCTTTCTCCTCAGGGCTGCTCTCGGTCCATCTTCTGCCCAGACTGCACTTGTGCTCAGGATTACCTCGACCCATATGCAGGACCTTGCACTTGACTTTGTTGAACTTCATACAGTTGGCACAGGCCCGCCTCTCCAGCCTGTCAAGGTCCCTTTGGATGGCATCCCTTCCCTCCAACGTGCTGACCATACCACACAGTTTGATGTCATAGGCAAACTTACTGTGGTGGCACTCAGTCCCAGTTTTCATGTCACTGACAAAGATGCTGAACAGTGCTAATCCCAATATCAATCCTCGAGGAACACCGCTCATCATTGGTCTCCACATGGACATTGAGCTGTTGATCACAACTCTTGGAGTGTGACCATCCAGTCAATTCCTTTTCTACTGAGCAGTCCATCTGTCAAATCCATGCCTTTCCAATTTAGAGACAAGGATGTTGTGCAGGACAGCATCAAACGCTTTGCACAAGACCAGGTAGATGACATAAGTGGCTCTTCCCTTAACTATCAATACTGTAACCCTGTCATAGAAGGCCATAAAATTTGGCAGGCACCATTTGCCCTTAGTGAAGGCTTGTTGGCTGCCACCAATCACCTCCTCATTTTCCATGGAGGATCTGCTCTGTGATCGTGCCAAGCACAGGGGTGAGACTGAATGGACTGTAGTCTCCCAGAGTTTTCTTTTTTCCCTGTTTAAAGATGAGGATTATGTTTTCACTTTTCCAGTCATTGGCAACTTCACCAGACTGCCACAACTTCTTGAATATGTTGGATAAAGGTTTAGAAACCTCACCTGCCAGTTCTTTCAGGACATGCGGATGTGTTCCATTAGGTCCCATGGACTTGTGCACCTTCAGGTTCCTCAGGTGCTCCCGTACCTGATCCTCACCATGGGTACTAACCATGGGTGGTTCTCCATTCTCCCAGTCCCTGCCCTTGTCTTCTGTGTCTCTGGGGGTACTGCTTGTGCCCTTGCTAGTAAAGATCAAGGCAAAAAAAACATTGAGCACCTCGGCCTTTTCCATGTCCTGGGAAACCAGGTCTCCCATTTCCTTCTGCAGAGGGCCCACATTTTCCCTGATCTTCCTTTTATCCTCCACGTACCTATAGAAGCCCTTCTTGTTCGTGTTGACTTCCCTGGCCAGGTTCAACTTTATCAGGGCTTTAGCTTTCCTAACCTGATCCTTTGCTTCTCAGACATTTTCTCCGTAAACCTCCCAGGTTACCTGTCCCTGCTTCCACTCACTGTCAGCTTCCTTTTTGTGCCTCAGTTTATCCAGGAGCTGCTTATTCATCCACACAGGTTTCCTGGTGTTTCTAGCCAACTTCCTCTTCACTGGGATGCATTCATTGATCTTGGACAAGACTCTAGGATACTTGCCATCTTTCTTGGGCCCCTCTTCCTTCCAGACCTTCATCCAAGACTCTGCCAATCAGTTCCCCCAACAGGCCAAAGACTGGTTTCCTGAAAACCAATGAGCTTGTTTTGCTTTGTCCTCAATGCCCTTCTTCTCTAACTGATCTGGCATATGTCCCTTCTGCGGGCATGTGGTCCTTCAGGAGCAGACTGCTCCAGCATGGGCTTCCCACAGAATCACACGCTCTTCAGGCACAGCCCCCTGTTCCAAAGTGGGGTCCTCCCCAGGCTGCAGGCAGGTCTCTTCTCCCTTGTGACTCTCCATGGCTGCAGGACACAGCCTGCCCCCTCACCATGGGTTGCAGGGGAAATTCTGCTCTGGGTACCTCCTCCCTTCCTTTCTTCACTGACTTGTCTGTCTTGTCTCTCACATCCCACTCCTGTTTCCATGCTGATTCTCTCTACTCTGGTTTCACTTCTGCTGCTGCTTCTCTTCTTGTGTTTTCCCCTCTTAAATATATTAATTCTCAGAGGCACTGACTGGCTTGGCCATGGCCAGAGGAGGATCTGACTTGGAGCAAGCAGAGCTTTTCTTGAAGCTTCTCACAAGAGCCATCCCTGTGGATCTTCCCTTGCTACCAAAACCCCCTTCCACAGAAACCCAACACACTGCTGGACATTTTCTGTACATCTGGGTGAAAAAGAAAATCTTAATGATGAAGAGGAAAGAAAGAAAATCAGTGGGGATTTTTTTTTTTTTTGGTTGCTTGCTACTAGCACCTTCATAGAAGCAAAGAAATAGCACAGAAACTGTTGAAAATCAAGCAAGAAGAGGAGGAAAGCTGTTAGCAGAGGACAGCAGATGATGGACTTGAGATGTCAGCAGCATAAAGGAGGTGACAAGCACTGAAAGTAAGAACAAGAAGTTTCTCTTTGCCTGACTGAGTAACATATGCCAAAATCTTTACTGTTTTCCCCTCATTACTACAGTGCAGAGCAGCACAATTGTCCCAGCAGAGCATGCCAGGGAGGCAAGGTGTGGGAAGGCCAAGGCATGTTCAAGAAGTCTGTTAGTGAACTGAGTCTAGGTCTATCAAGGCACAGGATAATGACCAAACCCCTAGAGTCACTTTATTCACCTTCAGTTGGATAATACTAGATATCATCTCCACCCAAGCCTCTGAGTGCAAGGGTACCTAAGGTCTTCAAAGGGTAACAGAGCTGGGTAGCAATTCATGATGACTAGCATTTTTACTATTGTGTGTCAAAACCCCATCACTAATTACAGCCCTTA
>NW_010259668.1:26114-40458 GCF_000690775.1 Eurypyga helias
CAGACCAAGATACTATGTAAGCCCTTCCCCAAGTAACTTAACATACAAGCCACAACAGATGGGTGCAGAAAGACGGAGATGAGAAAGCAATATCCATGAATTGGCCAAATTCATGCACCTCTTACCTAACTGTCATCATCCAGTCATGAACTAGAAGGGATTAGGAAAGGACAGCAAGGTAGCTCCATGGTTATTTTACAGACATCTTCCAAGGGCAAGACATTTGGCAGAAGATACAAAGGTGTTTTCAAGTAACTTAACAACCAGGCAGCAGGAGTAGCATTGACGTCATGGTTGGAAGGATAGTAGAAGCTTCCCAATAGCACTAAGGCCTGATGGGTTGGGAACAGCCCTTACAGATTTTCAAAGCAAAACCAAAGCTGATTCACAGGAATGATAATTCAGCACTAGGTAGCACAGAGCTAATTATTTAATTGCTCCACTGTCTCATTGGTCCTACAGGGATAATGATATTTTTCTTAGAGGGATGTTGTAAGTGGGAAGCCCAGGCACTGAGAAGTGAGTAATCAGAAGAAAGTGGGGTGGCCAAAGAAACCATTGTTGGGATCTTCACTCACTGTGTCCCAGGAGAAAGGAGTTTGGCTTAGAAATTCTCTATATTTTGCAGCATTTTACTTGGACATTGGTCTCCCATGCGTATAAAATCCAGTAAGTTTTTTGGGGGTGAACACTTCACAGGTGGAGGTCCTACAGCTCACAGATGTGAACCAAAGCTAGAGAAACACAACACCACTTGGAACAAAAAGTGTAGATACTGGAGGAGGGAAGACTTTGTAGCTGACAGTAGGAGTGAGAATGGCTGGAAGGCTACAGTGCAGCTGTAAATGACTAACTCCACAGCAGTTTACTTTTACAAGCACACAGTCCTCTTCTGTTATTACCCAACATAGAGTATGTGATAGAGTAAATGTTCACTAAAGATTTGGCAGACTGGCGTCTCACAAGAAATATGAATAGGTCGCAGGTTGCTTTGCTTTGTTTCATTAATTGGATTTTCTGGGCTCAGGATGCACCTTTCTAAGGTGTTAGGAACAGAGGAACCTGTAAAGGAGCAGGCTAACAATTTAAAAATAAAGAGAACGTTACTGTGCCCATGGAAAACTGGATCTGCTTCTCATAAGGAAAGTTAAAAGACATTTCACAGCTTGCAAGATTCCACTAACAGAAGCAGATCTCAGGAGCATCACCAACCTTTGCATTTAGAGGGTTATTTTTATTTTAATTTGTCTCCTGAGGCAACCTCATTTGAGCAGAGTTTTTAAGGACAAAGAGAAGGACTTTAAAAGCATCTTTAATCCCACAACTGCAATACCTGCTACTACCTAAATCTCAAGTATTTAATGGTTCCTACAAAATATATTGCCTTGTTAATGCCTGCAGCAAAGCATACAGTTTATGGTGAGAGAACAGTAATGCCCCTTTAGCCATCTGGCCAGCAAGCATACAATGGGGTGTTTGATAACAGCCGTTTACGTGTCTGCAGGAGATGGCTGCAATAAAAAGAACAAACAAGCACATTTACAGGGGCTGCAGTTGGGTAGGAGCCAGACTAGGCACCATAGGAAATTTAATGCAAATCTCTATGACCCAATCGCAGACAACTCCATTGCTTCCAAAGTCAAGCGGAGCTTGATGCTTTCTGTTACGAGATGCAAATGGTTATTCCAGCCCAAAATAAAAGTGTCTGAAGAACCTTTCGAGTCCCTGCCACCATGAGTTTCCCTTACTAATGCAATTCTTGGAAGATTTTAACTTGGAAAAAAAGCCACAAAACCCCATGGAAATAGCACCAAAACAGCATATACCATGGAACTGAGCACCCTCCACATACTCCATAGTCCTACATATTTGATGGAAAGATTCTTACTGACATCACTGGATATTCAAATTAGGGACATAATCACCAAATCAAAGTAAAACTACTGCAGGGCATAGGTGTGTTGAAGCAACCAGCAGATCTACAAAGGATCTGAGCCTTCAGCATGTCTTCTAAGAAGGTCTTAGGCACATGGGGTTATAGTGGAAATTTCAGGAGGCTCAGCCCTGAACTTTCTACTGCTTTGTGTATTATGAATGAGTGTAACAATCCTTACCCAAGTCACATTTGAAATACTGTTTCATGAAACCATTTTGTTTCAAGACATGCTGATCTTTCTCCTTCCATGACCATGAAGATTACATATTATTTCATCCATCCGCCTGTTTTTTCACCAGTCACACAAAAAGTTACAAAAGTACAACCAGGCTTTTCAGGCTTTTAAACATGCAAATATGAGCTGCTATTAAGTGTACATCACGTTTCCTCACTTAGTGCCTAGCTAGTAAAATGTAACAGCTCTACAGTATTTCCAGCATTGAAAGTAGCGTTTTTCTCTTAAGCCCTAAAGGGAAGGAAAAATTTATGTCACCTAATTTCAATCATCTAAAAATAAGGCATCTAATCTAAGACAGTCATCTGTGTTTTACCTGGTGCAAGGATTGAAACACCTTCAGAGCACAACTCACGCTATCGTAAACCAGGATGAGAATAACTTCCAGGTAAAAGTGCCTAAATGGAGATGTCTTCATGTGCATTGGGTTAAAAACTCTGATTTCATTCTAGAGAGATCTTTGGCACATTTAATTCTCCAACCATGGGAACTTACTGGTGTTCTAGGCATTGTAGAGTCTTCAGAAGGGTTTAGATCTCCTCCCTGTGTCATATTTGCCAGCCCAAACCTCTCCCTAAGGCACCTGAATGGCACTAGATATATGTGTTTAAGGAACTGAATAATACTCTTATTTTCCAGTCAGTAGAATAGCTCTTTCTATTTCATTAACTGCATTGACATGATACTCATTGCTTATAGTTAGAATTTAGACACTTAATCCCTCTGTCATCAGCTCGGTGTGGAAACCTAAACTGCATTTATTTAATCTGCAGAATGAATCATTCCCTATTGTGCCTAATGTACGAGATGGGTTAGCCTGTGTAAGTGCAAATCTTTTTTTACTGAGCATAAAGAGATCCCAGGCACAGAACATAGACCAAGGTCTTAATTCCTTATGACCTACCTTGTAGTAGAGGCTACATTTAAGCCTCTCAAGATACTGGTTACTTAAAATAACAAACCAAAGTATAATGAGGACAATGATCTAATAAATGATTCTGCTTTTCCAAAAGAAATGTGTTTTTTTTCTTATGGTTGTTTAGTTCACTGTGAACAACTTCCATCTGGTAATCTCATAGCAGTCTATTCATCGACTCTGATGAAAATCTTCTAAAATCTTTACACACACACACACACAGAAAAAGGCAGAAGCTTTACCAGAAGCAGAATCTACCACAGGATAGATGAGCAACAGTCTAACATTTACATCTTCAGATGCCAACACTGTAAACTGCAGAAGCAACATTAAAAATGGAATTGGATATGCAACTGAGTGTAACACTATGGCACCAGCATAAATCAGAGCATAAACACTATGAAACAAAATATTGCTGCTTTGCTGCTTGAAAAAAGTGGTGGTTTTGATTCAGCTTATGCTTTAAACAGTAAATGCAGCAGAAATGACAAGTATAGAAAACAGAATAAAATTGTGAATTTAAGCTCTATCTTCTTTTCATCCTTTTTCTTTTTTTTAATATAATTTTGCTGGGACAGAACCTGTCTCCATGTAAAGTAACTGGACCACCTGACCCCAGAATGAATTACATTTAGTTCTATTTATGGGTATGCATGAAGAGTATTTGTGACTAAATATCTTTATCTTGGAACTAATGTTGGGTTAATCAAAAGAAATGACAGATTTTACAGTCAACATAATCTTTCAGTCTTGGATAGAGTAATATATTACTGAATTTCAATTTTCACACACTAAGCTTACTAGTTTAATTTACTCTTGCTAACTAAAATATAATATTTGGACACTGATAATATTTGGCCACTGACTTCTCATGTGTCTGTCCCAGGGATTTGTCCAGAATCATTACAATATCCGCTGACCATTTGAAATCTAAACCCACAAATACTGCTTGGTTGTGGGTTTTTTTTGGTTGTGGGGTTTTTTTTCAGTTTCAGGCTTCTGGTTAACAGCATGGTATTTTTCAGCTGCAGCAAATAATAAATTTTATCACCTTTTCCAAGTAAAAGTACCTTTACAAACATTCTCTTCCATCCTTTGTAGTAAGGTGCAGCTTTAGAAACAACCAGCTACCTTGGGTTCCTAACAATTATGTTAGCTTTGAGCTCCTGGGGGATAATTTTCCTGTATTGGGAACTATGTTTTTTATCTCTGCTGCACAGAACTGTTCAGTTTGGAAGCATCCTGAGACATAAAATCCAGTCTCTCCTTCAGAATGTTATTTGGAAAGGACATCAGCTCCTGAAAGTTTATGTTTTTAGATAGTCCTCCAATGTGTTCTAGTCAGGTTCTTATATCACACCCATTATTATATCTCAGGTTATCACCTGCATCACTGCAATATGTCTATATTTCATAGAACACAAACTTTGATTTCTGGAAATGATGGATACCACAATTTATTGTCCATTCATGAGATAGCTCTTCTTGAGTTTTAGTACTGTAATCAGAATGAAAGAATATTTCTGGTCAAAAATATTATCTGTCAATAAATGCATTTTAAGGATGGCCAGAAAGAATCATAAATTTATGTGGAAAGTTTAGCAGTAGGGTAATTTAGAGAAACAGTAATAAAAAGAAAATGACAAAAAATAAAACATTTCAATTTTTGTATGGAAACACAACTTACTCAACTTTCCTAGGTCTTAAGACAGCATTAAAGAGGATAAGAACAAAAAAAGGCTGGTAGACGCAGATGTTCCCGTTAACACCTTTTTTTTATGGTTCTCACTAAAAAAACGGAAGAGAAATAATTGTCCAAACAATTGCCACTTGCTCTACCCTTCGTGCTGTTCCAGTGGCCACCATAAAAAATATCAGAACTAGGAGGACCTCAACCCACTTACTGGTACACCTGGACAGACATGATGTCTTGCTGACAACTGTTTGTTTTCTGGAGTATTTTTATATTCTCTAGAATATATATTATATTTTTAGGTACTCCAGATCTTTCACCAAAGAAGAACTCTTTCACTTACTTGTGTGGCTTGACTGAACCAGATATGTCAGGCAGAGGTTTCTTTGAAGGCAGTTTGGTAGGTAAGAACAGTACCACTGTGCAGAGGTGCCCAAAAAGAGCAATTTGAGAAGCAAATGTCTGACAACTTAGATCTGAGACAAATCAATCCTTTGGACATAATTTTTTCTTCCTTTAGTTATTGTTTTACATCATGCCTCCATTAAGTACTTCTTAACCAACTAATTATTTCATCAATATGCTCAGCTCCAGACATCAGCAACATATGTGGTCAGTTTATGGAAAAGATCTCTAAATAGCACAGTTAGACATTTTTTAGTCTGTGAATCCCTTCAAACATAGGTGTCTCATCAGTTTTTCAAGAGACTGAGAGCATCTAGCTCGTTAGTGTAATAATTAGTGTCTTATAAGTGATGTTCTGCAGCTCCCCATTGTTCTGGAGCTACAGCTAATATAATTAGCCTTTGTATTTCCCAGGCATTCATAGCAGTTCTTTGACCTGTGACGAATAGAGTGATGTAACTGGACGTTACCAAGTACACACAAATTCATTGTGGATAACAGGCATGCTCTTTTATCTTAAATTAATTGGATTTTGGGTGTAAATCACAGCATCCTTATTTGCTCCCCAACAATATTGTAAGCTAGGCTGTTCAAAACACACAGTACAACAGGAACTGCTCCTCAACAGGTAGAACATATTCATCTTTGCAGGCATCAACAGCCATGCATTGTATGTATTTCCATGAATTGGCAAATTGAGTGCTTAGTCAAGTAACAGAGCATTAGAGCCAGCAACAAACTCCACAGGAGGGAAGGAGACACCTGACATCAGGTATCTAAATGAAGGTACCTGTATGGTTGTGATTCAGTTGCTTAAATGCAGAAATCTAGTGTCATTTGAGATGTAATAAAACAGTGAAAACACTCGTATCATGCTGGCAGACATCTTACAGGACAGACACGAGATAAAAGCCCTCCTGGAGCATCTAGGGGTCAGAGAGGTCACTAGATGCCCACATGAGTAACTGCATCCTACACTTGCCATCTTAGCCCTCTTTATAGCCAGTGGAGATCTGAAACTGACCCAGTTGCCCATGCATAAGAGACAAGAAATCCATTTAGGTCTGGCAGTTAAAACACTGAACAACAGTGAAGTCATCCTTTTCTGGATAATACCTTATAATAGGCCAAACAGCACTAAGCACTTACGTTTAAGCAATTTAATCCTGCTCCTGTCTTTGATTTTTCATTGCACAGAAGCTATAAACAGTTTTTCAATTCCTGAGTAAATCACTGCAAGAAACACAATAAACATTTCTTAAGCAAACGCTGAAAAGCACCAGACTATGCAGTTAGCAGTGGATCCAGATAAAGAGCACATTTGAAATGTGGTTGAAAAAAAAAGAGCATTTGCCAAACTGGTGTTTGTATACACAAACAAACACAGCTTTGATCATTTCCTCTCTCTGTCAGCTACACCAAGACACAGGAAAACACAAGGACTCCTTTTCAAAAGAAATCCACAGTAAGTCACAGATGGCTGTGACCTCAAAGAACCTGCTAAGCACCTGAGGCAGCAACCTCTGCATCTGAAACGTTTTGTAATGAGGTTTTTGGAGAGATACAATTTTAGATGCTCAAGCTGAAATCAACATAGATATGTGTGTGTCGTCCCCCCTCCCCTAAAAAAAATGCCACTGGACTGGACCACTGCCAAGAGCTGCTCTAAAACTGACTATAACTGTTTCATTTACTCCTATGATAAATAGGATGGTTTAATGGAAACACTGTACACAAAACTGTACTGCTCAGGTAATTACCTTGATTGAAACAAGTGTTTTACACTGAAAGCAAAATTCCCCTGGAGTTAAACGAAACCACAAGAATGAGACCTCTGTGGAGACACAGGCATATAAACAAGTATGTGTGCTAATTATTTTCCAGTGGTTCTCTTAATGAGTCACTTGCTAGAGTCCACTGGTCACAAAGATGATTACTTTAATGGTGATTCATAGAAATTGTGTGTGCATTGCAAATACTAAGTGCTGCACCGGTTGCTATGGCAGGAAAATGTGTGTGGTTGGTTCCATAAATAGTAGAGTAAATAATTGCATGACAGCTTGTTCCTCCTTCAGAGGGTCTCCCAGTATTGGAATTGGTCTGCAGGGGGCCTGCCACATTCAACATTTACATTCCTGCAAGAGGACGTAAACCTTAAGCACCTATTTTCACACACAAAGCTAATATTTTAGCTTGCCTCTTTTTTTTTTTTCCCCCCCTACACTATAACCTTGGAGCTTCATTCTGGTCTCTCTTACCTTAGTGCAAATCGGCAAATCTGGAGTAAATCTATTTATTTCAGAATAACAATATTACTATAATCTCCAGCTACAGAGAACAGCAGACAGACCAGCAAACATTTCTGTCTATATACAGGGTGGTGAGAAACAAGTTGATATTTATGACATGTAAAAAATGTTTGCATCTACCATCATCTAGGGCTGCAGTCTGGATAATGTTAAAATGAGATTCTTTCTTAAACGCCTTCTTTGCCTTAACTTCTTCCCCTTACCAGCAGCACACTCTATCCCATCCTAGGAGTTTCTCAGAGAAATGGGTTTGGTTGGGTTTAGTCTTGCCCTTCTTTAAAAGCATGTGCATATTCTAGAAATTTCTGAATGTGTTTCTGGCCTGGGCATTTTCTAAAGTCTAAATTCTGAAATGAATTTTAAACTGAAAATACTGAAATATGACCATCATCACTTACAGCACCAGGAAGGAAACAGCACACAGTGAATAAGGATTAAAAAACATATATGTGAAGCCTATTTCCTGGTAATCACCCCTCCTGAGGACCCTGAGACTAGCAGTGAGCAAGAAAATTAAACAATCCCGTATAGAGTTGAAAAGCTAATTTCTGAGGGAGAATGCCTGCCAGGGAAGACTATATGCCAGCTTTGCATATAGTCTGCTTCAATAATGCTTTTAAGCATCTGCTTTTTCTGAAGAGTCTTTATTCTACATAAATGAGCCTGCCAGCTGACATTCTCTGAGGGAGAATGTCTGCTTCAATAATGCTTTTAAGCATCTGCTTTTTCTGAAGAGTCTTTATTCTACATAAATGATGGGTCTCCATGTGGGAGATATTTGGTCACAGATTACAATGCTCATTGCTCCAAAAAGGAGCAGAACAGCTAGGCAGAAAGCTAAATCAGACCTGTGGCAGCTATCAAGGGTATTAGGGAACTCCAGAGGGGAAGATCTTCACAGAGGGGAAGATAGAGGTGATACCACGCTCCACTATGTGATGGTTTGAAGCCCAGAACCAGAAATGAAGGACCTCTGAGCAGGACAAGAAAGTGTTAAATTTCCTCCCCAGGAAAGAAAAGCTAAGGCAGCTGAGACCCTTGAGGTTGTTCCCCTGATAGAACCTTAACATGGTTGTTCAACCTTTCTATCACACATGTTCACAGGCCATTAATCATCCTACAGTAGGTAGAGTGCAGCTGAGATTGCCTCATGCCTGTCCAATGTCTACCTCCACAGGAAGGACAGTCCTACTGTGAGAAATTCACAGCCTCAACAGGCAGAGCAGAAAGCAAAGACAGACCATCCTAAAATTGGTATATCTGTGTTATGGGATGATGATGAAAAAGAGAAAATACAACAGGATTCTGCATGGGTTGCCCAAACAGTGATGATTAAAACGTTGGACCTCATATGGTTTTGGGGCTATTACTGGACCATACATGAAAATTCATCCAAAGTCCTCAGCCAGGGTTTGCACTGAACTTGGCAGTTAACTCTGAAATTTGCATGGGTAGGACATATACACTTTTCAGGCCTGCCACTGGTTTTGCATCCTAACAAACAGCAGGTACAGGATGCCAGAAATTGGTTGTTCCAAAATTTAGGAAAGGGACCACACTGCAACAATGATGGTGAAAGTAAAGAACTACCTGCTGCTATGGCTTGAGCTGCAAAAATGTTTTCACAGCTCTAAATGGGAGAAAGGAGAAACAGAGCCCTTGTAGGTAACAAGGACACCACTCTGAGGATGTAAATAGATGAGAAGCAGAAAATATTGCAGATATGGCAACGCTCCGTATGGCATCACCTGTAACATCACTGCAAGGAATCAAAAAATATCTGAAGCCAGTGTCTGCAATCCCAGAAAAGAAACAACATCAGCTTACCAGCCTGATCCAACAGGTAGGTTCCCCATGAGATAAGCCAACAAGAGCCCGTAAAAAGAGAAACACTGTTCAGATGATGGTTGTTACTGCACGACACAAGGTTGTGGCCCACAGCCTTACATTGGGCAGAAGGACCCAAAATGAAGCTCCAACTGGTAATTGAGATAGACAGAGGGGCTCAAGACCCTGCTCTCCATAGCTTGCCCCTGAGCTCTCAGTCTGTCAGAACCCAACAGACCCAAGGAAAAGCAGAGAGAGCAGCAGCCACAAGACGGTGAAGACAGTTAACACAAAACAGCTGTTCAGTTCAGCATCTCCACAGGTTTTCAGACAGTAGCAGCTGCTCATAAATGTGAAAGTTAGTTGTTTTTCAGGACCAGGCCACAGGAGACATTCCCTGAGAAATAAGAGTAAAGAAGATGTACTTGGCCAGGGAAGAAGTTAGCTTTGTAGCGAACACACACGTAACCATGTAAAGTTTGTATTTTTATTAGTCTGCTACTGGTTAGCAGTGAACAAGTCAGGTGATCTCTTGGAATAATAACAGGACAATAATATATCCCTACTCATATGAGCATTTTCCCTTCATCCATGTATGTAAAATTCTCACAGAACTCAAGGACCCTGGAAGGCTTCCTCTGCAGTACGGAGGATGAGTTACATACCTCAGAGTAGGCTCAGACATAAGAAGGATATTGACTGGTTGGAATGAGTCCAGAGGGTCTTGGAGGGTCACAGAGATGCTCAGAGGGCTGGAGCACCTCTGCTGTGATGAAAGACTGAGAGAGTTGGGCTTGTTCAGCCTGGAGAAGAGAAGGTTCTGGGGAGACCTTATTGCAGCCTTCCAGTATCTGAAGGGGGCTACAAGGAAGTTGGTAGGGGACAGTTTTAAATGGACAAGGGGTAGTGGGTTTCAATTGAGAGTGGAGAGATTTAGATTAGGTATCAGGAAGAAGTTCTCCATGGAGAGGGTGGTGAAGCACTGGAACAGGTTGCCCAGAGAAGCTGTGGATGTTCCATCCCTGGAAGTGTCCAAGGCCAGGCTGGATGAGGCTTTGAGCAACCTGGTCTAGTGGAAGGTGTCCCTGCCCGTGGCAGGGGGGTTGGAACTAGATGATCTTTAAGGTCCCTTCCAACCCAAACCATTCTTGAAGCCATTACCTGATATTTGATTCTTCTCCAGCGGGCCTCATAGTTTACAGTCATTTCTTTTCTCTTCATATGTAAGGTTGCTTATGCCAGGTCCCTCTCATGGCAGACAGTCCTCCATGAACCTCTCTGACTTGAGTCCTTCCCACAGGCTGCAGTTTTCTCACTGCCCCAGTATCAACCCCTTCCATGGGTGCGTTATCTTTCAGGAGCAGACTGCTCCAGCGTGGGCTGACCACAGAGTCACAGGTTCTTCAGGCACAGTCACCTGCTCCAACGTGGGATCCTCCCCAGGCTGCAGGGGTGTCTCTGCTCCCCCGTGACCCTCCATGGCTGCAGGGCACAGCCTGCCCTCTCACCATGGGCTGCAGGGGAACCTCTGCTCCCTTTCTGCACTGACCTTGGTGTCTGCCTCGTTGTTTCTCTCACATCCCACTCCTCTCTCCAGCTGATTCTTTCCACTTTGTTTCAGCTGCTGCTTCTCTTTTTGTGTATTCCCCTCTTAAATATGTTAATTAGCAGAGGTGCTGATTGCCTCAGCTGTGGCCAGAGGCAGCTGGACTTGGAGCAGGGAAGCTTCTTTCCTAGTTTCTCAAAGGAGCCATCCCTGCGGTCCTTCTCTGGCTACCAAAAGCCCCCAGCACAGAAAACCAACACAATACTCTAAACATTGTCCTAAGTTAGAAAAAAATTATTAAAACTGTTGGTCACCTGTCACCTAAGTCTTATTTAGGTATGTTCTGAGATAAAGGACCACAGGCAGGATAGATGGAAAATTCCTTAGTTTCTTACGCCTAATGAACTTGTTCCAATTTGCAGTAGAAGTTGTCCATGTTCCCACTGGCAGAAATGAGACAGACAGGACACAGTATTCACAAAAACTGTGATAGCTTGAGAAATTGAAGCCCCCCAGGTTAAGCTGAAATTCTGTAGGGTTTTCAAGACCTAATATTTTGAGTTGGGTGCTAAGAGTAGGTGAAATTAGTTGTCTTCTTGAAGTGTCTTTATTTCCATCTACAGGGACACTAGACAGCTGACTTAGACAAGGCTCTTAGCTTTTAGGCAGCTAAAATTAGATGGTATAATCCCCTAACACACTCCCAAGCCATTTTATATATCTAGTCATACTGACAGCTGGTTCTGTTCTAAAGCACCACAGGAAAACGATACTACAAACCCTTGAAGAAAATAATGTCCCAGATAGTGATGGAAAGGAATGCCATCTGTAACTCTGAATCTCAATTTTGTTCTCATTAGAACTTCATTATATCAGCCATCATTGTTGTGCAGAGACCTGAATCTATCCCCTCTATATTCACCTGCAAGCTATTTCCTTTAATTGCTGTGCACACAGAAAATCAAATGTATTCTAACAACGGTGATTCATTGGCTCAGCTGTTAAATGCAATTTGTGCATCTCTCTCTACAGTTTATTTATGTATTTCCCATCTCTGCACCATCTGAATGCTTCCAAATCTTTATTGAAGTTATCCTCACAAATATTTCCCCAGCTCCAAAGGGCAGATGTGGAAGAATAGCCAAAACCTAATCCCTGTAGCATTCTTTCCAAATGTTTTCCTTCCACAGAAAACAGAAGTTTACAGACCAAAATTCTAGGGAGATAAAAAACCAGCATGGACTAGCATCTGTCATACCAAGAGATGAACTCTTGGCATGGAAATATCTCATGGGGGAGCTCTGAAGTCAAGTAAATGACCTAAGAAGTTATTCTGAATTGGACTTCGACTAACTTAGTTACTAATGTGACTGCCCTTTTTGTAACAATATCAAACTCTTTGTTTGTTTCATTAGAGGAGTGAAAAGAATGTAATGAATCTCTAGTTGTACCACAAGAAAATAAAAAATATATAAAAAATCCAAAGCAAAGAGTGTTATGTCAGTCACTGCTGAATACATGTTGATTTCCTGGCATATAGGAAAGCAAAACACCAACCTTTTCTAGGACCAGGCAGTGAATTGAGTGAACAGGATATACTTGAAACTAAAGTGGTATGTTCATTACCCCTTTCACCCCAACTGAACTGAGGCTGTTGGGTGGGGAAGCCATGTTAATTACCATTTTGACATACACAGCTAAGTATTTATGCACATCCCCACTTGCTTTCATCACTAATTAACATTAACTTCTTTCTCCCCCAGATCGGTAGGTTGTATTCATCCTAGCTTGTTCTTCCTAAGATGATCACCCAAGGGGAAGCATCTTTTGCATGTATCCTCTGTCTGATACATGATGTGGTTACTATAGCTGTTGTTTTGTGGCAGAAAAGAGCCATATTTGCCTTTCCACAAACAGAAGAAGGACAAGACAGCATAACAGTGCACATCTAGGAAATGACCCTATATTTCTTAGTATGACAATAATATCTTGTCTTTATGCAGGATTATTTGTCAGCTGAATTTGAAAAGCCTCTGGGTAGCTTTGGGAATATTATATTATTTTTTTCTCTCTTCAGAAATCAAATTATGTGACCTTACACAGGAGACAGCTTCCATGTTTGTCCTATTCCCTGTTCTCTATATATCTTATTTTTAGATTGTCTCAGCCATCAACTTCAATAATACAACATTGTATTTCCATGTTAAATTAGAGAGATTCAGTGTCACAGACTCCCAGAACTCAACATCCAGCATTCCTCTTCTCCCCACAAGATTACAAGCATGGCTAAATCTTGTAAGACTTAAAATGAATAGTAGGCATACTGGAGCAGGAAGAAGTTCTTGTTTGCCATCTTATGTCTGAAATTTCTACATCTTTAGGGACTGGGCTGCTTGAGAGCAATTCTCTGAAACAGAAGTTTCATGGTGTGTTGTGTGAGCAGAGGAATCAGCAAAGCATCATCTGTGCCATTCCTGTTATGTGCTGTGATGGCTGGGCTCCCCTCACAGACTTCACTTTAGGGGGGACAGTCACCGAATCTCTCTTCTCACTCTAAAAGCTGAATAGCCTGTCTACCCTTTTACCTGCTTTAATAAAACTTACAGGAGATCAGTATCTTTGAGACCTCTGCCATTCTGTCAACAGTGGTGAACCTATCTAAAAGACACAGAAGTTACCTGGGTGAAGAGACACTACACAAACTCACAGAGGAAATGATGTTTTTATATCTGGACACTGGCATCTCTCACAACTCCAGGATATACTGATTCTGGGAGTTTTGGATCAAGTAACATCAAGTTTTGTTACTAGTTTTGATTCCACAGTCTTCATGTATCTCTGGGGGGCATGGGACATGGCAGTACATCCCTGGGAAGTTCATAAGTAGCCGTAAGTGTATAGATATATAATTTCAAAATACATATCCCATATGAATTAAAAGTCTGCTAATAGTTTAAAACAACACAGCACTTTGCTTTCATTTGCAGAGCATTCAGGCTGACAAGGAGAGGAAGCAGCAGGTACTTGTAGACATATTAAAACTTGGTGCAAAAGTAGCTTTTTCAAAGCAATGTGCAATGCGCAATGCAAAACAATGAGGAACTTTCAAAAAGTTCCTCTCATCAGGACAACAAATGCATGGTACAAATACACCAGATGGTGGAGTAACTCTGTAGAAAACAAAATTCCCAGCTGGAGGGAACCATACAGGATTAGCAGAAAGCAGTACTATTTTAAAGAAACAGAAGACGTAGTTTAGCCTGAAAGAGTGATCAGATTTGGGAAAGGTGATGAGTTGTCTATTCCTCTACATTTTACCACAGAAATATTTCTAGTCAAGATCAACTGGCTTTTGCTAGCTGTGGGGTAGGTAGGTGAGTAGGCAGTCTTCTGTTCACCTTTGCTCATAATAAAATTAAGAAAGTAGAAGGAATTCTAGTACAATCAAAGTGGGGGAGGTGGGGGGTGGGGGGGGTG
>NW_010259669.1:0-11417 GCF_000690775.1 Eurypyga helias
CAAACCATTCTGTGATTCTAAGCAGCATTACTTCAGCCTCTTCTGTGCTACCTGGCAGTGTTCAGTTGTGGGCCGGACTGTTCCTAATACATGCCAATAAATTTATCATATCCCTGGACCTGAGGAGCAGATGTGCACCAGCAGAACACAAAGCACATAGGATACGTATGGCATACCTCATCCGTCTCATAACCAAGTGCTAAAAGATCATGTCCCTCAAGATGGCAAAGAGAGGTCTTGACTGCAGCAAATAGGAGCTATTCTGCAGAAGAGGTAGAATCTCTTATTAAGTCCTGTAGGCTTAAACCAGCACTGTAATTCTCCTTGACTGTCTCATGTTCAGGCTGACAAACATAACCTGGGCCGCCTAATTCCATCACACAGGTCCTCCCTAAGCCTTCCTCTGGAGATCACGTAAGGATCTGCTGACCACATTGCAAAGGGACCCCCGCACTGCGGGGGTATGGAGGGGGAAATCTCTGCTCCGTCCCCAGAAGGCATGGTCACGGCTGAGATTTCCTTTCTGGCAGCTGAGCCCAGGGAGAGGAGCCAGCCCGTATCCTCTGAGCAATTTGGCAAAAGGAACACAGAGATTTAGCTGGGGAGAACTTCAGTTTGGAAATGATCAGGAGAGCAAAGACCTTTTGTCCTTGGAGGCTTGCTTTCTATTAAATGTCTGCACAGTGCAGAGACCCCATGTTCTGACTTCTTTAAAACCAAACAGGCCCCCTCAGGATCATATTTGGGGAGTTATCAAAGGTAATCCTAAGTATTAGACGGAGTCACCTAGATGAGTAGTGGCTGGGATGCAGTGATCTGTACTTAAACACACCACAGCAGTCAGCTAATTGTGGCTGTGCAGCCCTGGGATCCAAAATCAGCCATCTAAGCACGGTGCTCTTCCAGCTCACTGAGCAGCAAGAGGTCCCTGAGCTGTGCCAAAAGTTCACACGTAGATAAAATCCTCCCCACGGAGCAGCACAGACATGCTTGAAGGCCTCCGCTGCTGCTCCAGCTGAGGACATTGCTGAGGCTGCCCTGTCAGTGGCAAAATATTCTTCACAACGTATCATGTCCCCCAGAACCGGGGCATTTGGGGGTAAAAATGTGAAGTCTGGTAATAGCAGGTGTTCCCAGTACCATACAGAGCAAGCGGGTAGCTCCCCTGTGCAAGTAGGAGCTGCGAGGAGGAGGAACAGCAGTTACTCACTGTGTCTCCTGGGCTGCGTTGGTACCCGCGCATCACACGCTGGCACCTGCCACGCCACCGCACGCCTTGGCATGTGTTCCCAGACTGACTCCTGGCAGGGATGCAGGAGAAAACAGCCCTCAGTGAGGTGCACCAGGCTACCACCTTCCTGTTGTTCTGGGCTTTGAATAACAAATATTTGCAAAAGAGCAACCAAACTCCGAGCACGACCCCCAAGGCAGAGCTTTATTGAGCTTTATTTACCATGGCAGGCGAACGTGGGAGATCTGCCTGGCCAGTCATCTGCCTGACCAGTCATCTGCCAGATAAATCATTTCTACAGCATACCCTTCAGTCCATCCCTTTTTACCTCTCATTGCGTGTTTCTTGGCTCGAGGCCACACGGGAAATATTTGTAACCATTCTCAATTAGCTATTTGTTTTTAAATTGTCCATTTGTATCCCTTTTATGTCCTAGCTGCTCTGGTGACATTAGTGAGCGATTGCACTGTTTCTGGTTTATGTCTACATGCTGACATAAGTTATGCTGTGTGATCAGTTAATGTGCTGGAACTGCATGACAATCTCTGCCTTCCTGCCTGCTTCCATTTGGGAGCAATGCAAATCCTAATAGCAGCTCTCAGAGTTAAATACAGTTTGATAAATAATAATAGAAAAGTAGTATTAGATTATTACTCTACATTACTTCTTTGAAGGCAATTGCATCTGCCAGTTCACAATATATTTTTTTCTCCCCAACACTAGAGAAAAATTTGACAGGCTGAATTACCATTTCATTTCCAACTAGGAAAACACTGACAAGCTTTAAAGGATGGTTTTGAAGAGAAACCATGTTCATCTAAAGATGTAAAGTACAGTTGGATGAAGAAACCTCAAGGGGTCCTAGGTATGGGAGACTATTAACTGCAGTACCATCTAAGCAAAATTTCTGCTATAAAAACCCACACCATATGTGTTTTTCCGGGCTATGACTCATCATCTAAATACAAATTCAACTCCCCTTTCAGGCAGTTTATAATTAAACCTATTTTCTTGTTTCTACTGTGTTTATGTATGATTTTACATCTGTCCTAACTCTATTTCTTTGTCCCCGTTAGTGAATGTAAGTCATATGGTTGGTCTGACACACAGTGCTTTTTTCCAAGGTTGAGTGAAACTTGGTGGTTTCAGCTTAAATGAGTGGTGGATTTGCTAGAGCCCAACATGATGTTGATGTTGCTCACCTGCCATTTTGCAGACAGTAGAAGAGGAACTCCTTCCACGTGTACTACTATGTCCATGTTATGGTGGTGCCAGGGCTCAGAGGTGTGCGGTTCACATGCTTCGGGTGCTGCCTGGATGATTCAAAAGAACCATAACAGAAAACACAGGAGATTTTGACCAGCCTCAGGTCTGTAAGTACATTTTAAACCCACAAAGTTTGAGTGTGTTTGAAATGTACTCAAATATTTCCTTCTTCACCATTGTGTCCTCATGACCCATTGAATCATCAAAGGCTTGGAGATGAAAGAAGGACTTATGGTTAGAAAATGCAAAGGACTCTCTGCTGAAGGGGGAATGGTTTGTTGTATCTCTTTTTTTTTTTTAATCCCAGAACAAATAGCTTTGTTGGATAATTTTCTGCGAGGGTTTTCACTCTAATGAATAACTGGGCTTCCAGAAAGCTATTTTATAAATAAAGTAAATAAGCTCCCAATCACAAAACCCACAGAAATCAATTGCAAAATCCCCACAGTGTTTTATGAGCCTTGAGTCACACTCAGGATGGAAAATTACTCAAACGGTTAGCCTGTAGAGAATCCAAAAAGAACATTGTCCCTTCAGATAATTTTAGCGACGACTTTGTTCGGGCTATTTTCTACATACGGTAACATAAGACCTGTTACCATACTCAACTGAAGAAACGACACCTCATATACCTAAACTACTTCTAGTGGCCTAAATTGGCACAGGCAGTTCAAATTCACCTGTGGTATAATTCAGCTGAGCCTGTGGAGCTGTACCAAAGAAGGATTTACTGAGCTGGCACAAGTATCTAATCTTTATATTTGCTATAAGAGCTTTTTACCTTTTCAGAAATGGCTGTAATTTGTTTTGGAGATGCATAAGTTTCCACCAGGTCAGAGTGAATCTGATGAAAAAGGACCCCTGAGGACCCTTAAGCCTTTCTCTCTAATGAGATGGGTATGGTGGTAGAACCACCCACCCTGTAGAGGGTTCATTGATTAAATATGAACTTCACATAAGAATGTATTATTTTCAACCTCAGAAATATTTACCAAAAAATCAGGGATCACGATCTACTGGACAAAAGGAAAACAGTCACAGCCCTTAAAGCTGGAGAAGACCGGGCCATACTCCTCGGGCTGGCCATGATGGTGTGCTCGATCATGATGTACTTCCTCCTGGGAATCACCCTGCTGCGGTCTTACATGCAAAGGTAATTTCGTGATGGGTAACCGGATCTCACACTCTCTGCTCCAGCTGACTTCTTGTGGCTTATTCTTTTGACTCTTTTTATTAAAGTTTCATAATTTTTCCTTTGGTCAACACAGACCTGATTTTCCACTTCCTTACCCCAGTATAAAATTGACATGACTACAGTGAAAGCAAGTTGAGTAATACCAGCATAAGTGAGGGAAGAATTAGATCCCTGTTTGACGATATCTTGATCCATAGGCTTTAGACTTGCCACAGTTTAACACCAGTATAATATCCCTATCAGCTGGTTGGCAGTCTGCTCTACCCTCTAAGCCTCTCAGGGGCTGTTGCTGCAAAACCCAGTCAAACTCAGGAGAAAAGAGCACAAATATTTAGCAGTCTCTGGAAAAAAGCACACTTTCAGATGAGGAATGGTTAATTAATCTGGGAAAGAAATCAAGCTGCTTTGTAGCATGTAGTTTCCATGTAGGTTATTACTTTCATTTTAACAAGTGAAATCCACTTGAAATATAGTAATTTGCTGAAAGTGAAAGATCATCTTTCATCATTACTGCACTGCACTTAATTTTTCTGAGGCCTTCTCTGGCTTCTTTCTCTGCCATGGAGAAGAAAGTATGGACCGTGATTGATTAGCAGCATTTGAAAACAGTTTTCAAACACCAGCCCTATTTAAAACCCAGCCCAGACTGTAATAAGACTGTCAACAATGTTTTTTCTGCCCTGATCAGTGGAGTTAGGAGGATGAAAAATGTGTAATTTGGGATCAAAACATTAGTTTGTCATGCCCAAAACCACCCTGAGGCAGCAGCCAATACCTGGCACAGGCTGCTTCTTTAGGCTTGTACAATTAAGAGCCTACAGTTAACTGGCAGGAGCATCCTCAATTATAATGGTAAACATATAGGAAAATATTCCTTCTTGACCCTGCAACAAAAAGGAAAAAGTAGCAATGCCTGGGGATGAACTGTACTGATTTGCAGCATCTTATTTGTGTGATAAAGGTATTTGTCCCTTTATATACAAACAAGGTTTAGATTTTGAAAACAGACATCAAGGCCTGTTAAGTATCAAAGAGCATTTGCTTTTCCAAATTGCTCTCCCAGACCTTTCAGCAATATCAGGGTCAGTCGCAGAGAGTGCTAAGGTCAAAACTGCTCATGTGGAAAGAGATTATATTACAAACTATGTGAAAAATTGCCAGAAGATATCAAAACACCTTTAAGGTATTAAATATTCCATCTTCACCAGTCTGTTGCAGGTAGGTGTTACGTTATTACACCCATCCATGAATGAAACAGCAGCCAGAAAGGTGAAAGTGAGGAGAAGATGACGACCCAGGAGTCTTTGCTGTCACTTCCCTTTGAACAGCCAAATTTCCTTGGGGTTATTCTCCTTTACAGACAGCAATACCCTCCAACAAAATAAAGCCTGGGAGGGGGAAAAAACCCATCCTTTAACTTGACTTCCTCACAAAAATCATAGCATAATGTGATATAAATGTAGAATGGAATACACAAGCAGCATTACTGCCAAAGTAAAATACCCAGAAAATTAGTCAGAAATCTTTAATATCACTCACCATGTAAAGCCTTTTGTAGGTTTGACAAGGGGTGGGAAGATCCTCACCTCATTCATGGCAGGGGGCAGGACACCCTTGCTGAGTGTGAGCTGAGGGGCTGAGTGGTAGCCCAGGGGTGAAACCTTTCCCTGAGCCCATGAAGGGCCTTGCACACTGTGCCCTTCCTGCTGCTCTTGTCCCTAAGGAAAATACAGCCATAGATGTTTAAATACAGGCAAGAACCCCAAATGAACATTGCCAGTGCACACCCAGGCTCCATCATTCTAGTTTTAGCTTCTGGGGAACTGAAGATAAGCTGAAAGCCTCCAGAACGATTGTATCAGCTGGATTAATTTACAGAAAACCAAGAAGCTGCCACTAGAAAAAGCCTTTCCGCGGGTGGAGCTGCATGCGGGCGTTTTGCTCTTCCCAGAGCAAGCTGCTGAGTTTTCCTCTACGATACCTCTGCTGATTCCCTTTGGTTTCAAATGTACGTTCTCCAGAGTAAAAGTTTTGGTTCTGTTTTCATTTATACATAGACATAAGTGAATCAAGGTATTTTTGTGCCCAAAGCACAAACCTTCGGTACTACAGAACCATACACTCTGAGATGTATGACCTCAGGAAGTCCAGCCTTTGCTCAAAGCCCTGCAACACGTACCATCTCCTACAAGATGCCCCCTGGTATAGCCCTGATGGAAAGTCTGAGCTGTGTCTAGTGCTTATTGACCATTCTTGCCATGCTCTGATGTCTCTCTTTTTCCTACTTAGCGTCTGGACAGAAGAGGCTCAGTGCTCACTTCTCAATGCATCCATCACAGAATCCTTCAACTGCTCGTTTAGCTGCGGTCCAGATTGCTGGAAAATCTCTCAGTACCCATGCCTCCAGGTGTACGTTAATCTCACCTCTTCTGGCCAGAAGCTTCTGCTCTACCACACCGAGGAAACAATGAAAATTAATTCTGAGGTAAGAGCATGGAATAAAATTTCTTCCTCAATGGGTTTCTGGAGGGGTGCTCACCTTGTTATACCCATTCTTCACTTTAAAGCAATATAAGGTTTCCAGCTCCTGCTTACCTGGGTAAATATGGAGCAGAGAAAGCAGAAATGAGTGCACAAATTGAGCTCACATCTCTGGAGCAGGGAGTTTCCCACCTCCATCTCATGGAGAGAACACAGCCCGCCCTGCACAGGATGGCACTCCGAGGGGCTTGACCCTCCCCTGTCCTTTGCCAGTACTTTACAGGTGCGGGCTAGCGCTGGGCACTTATCACATCGATATTCTTGTGGAGCTGTGGACAAGTCACTTCCCACCCAGGCATGGCTCCACATGATAGCAAACACCACGAGCGATGTGCCTGGAGTGTCCATGGTGGTGAGAATAGAAATGGCCTTATTACAGCGGGGCCAGGCAAGGCGACGGGGAGAGATGAGAGCCCAGTGTCTACCAGCAGACGTGTCTCTGTCTCGATCTCTGGTGACAGGCTTTGTGCCCTGAGCATCCCTGCTGAGGTCAGCTGTGCCGCTGGGGTCAAGGCACAGCACTTATCCCTGCGGATGGTGCAAAGATGCTGATAAGCAGGGACCGCTAAGATAAAAGCAACAGCATAAAAACAAGAGGCCTGGCTTTTGGGCATGTATAAACTAAGGAGTCAGCCCGTGTTTCTTGCACAACTTTCCTGATTCCAGACATTGACCCAAAAAAATGATTTTTAACAAATCTGCAGAAGAACTCCTCTCTCTGCTTCAGCAAGTACAAAATCCAGCGTAACTCCATCCAGGTGGGATGGAGACAGCTCCTGTCTGGAGGCTCTAATGAACGCAGCGGATGCACAGACTGTGTCTCCTCGCCAGCCCGCAGCCACAGCTGTGCAGCTGACGCAGCGCTCTGCATCACACCCAGGCGAGCGACGGCCCGTTGCCGGTGGCTGTTTGCTGCTCCGCATGGCAAGGCAGGATCCGACTAAGGAATGGCCCTCTCTCCATTTCCTTTCTTTGTATCCACAGCACCTGGGTACCTAGGCAATGCAGTGAGCCAGTGTGCAGCTAATTCATTAGACTTGCAAGTGCCAGATTTGCATTAACTACTTAGTTATCCAAGGTCACTGATCCCCAAACTACAGGCGCTTGGCAAAGTGCAGCCCGTAACAGCAGAGCCCCGGTTCAGGCTGCTGACAACGTAACCTACTGTGTTTCTATTTATGGCAGCAGTTCAGTAGACCAAATTACTTCTGCATATTAAGATGAAGCGATATTAAAATTAGTCAAAGCACAGAGTGGTTGCACCGGGCCGGTTATTCTGCTGGATAATTAGCTCCTGTGGCTGAGAGACGAAGTCCTCTGGATATGAAGTATGAAATGAAGAACAGTGCCCCATCTTCCCCTCCGTTCAGCATCGGTGCAGAAAGAAGGCACTCGCTGTTGCTGAAGCCTGCAGCAGGACAGACCCCGCTTTCTGCTGGGGCAGAAGTGAAATCTAGCGACGCCCATGCCGCAAGTCGATTAAAAGAGATCAGATCAGTCTCCGCGCTCCACTG
Source organism: Eurypyga helias (assembly GCF_000690775.1). Taxonomy (NCBI): domain Eukaryota; kingdom Metazoa; phylum Chordata; class Aves; order Eurypygiformes; family Eurypygidae; genus Eurypyga; species Eurypyga helias. Next base: position 7,748 of record NW_010259669.1, read on the forward strand.
GATTCAAATAAATCAAGAGATTCAGCATAAAGCTCCACATTCTGTTATTGATGATTTTTGCTTGCTGAAATGGACTTTGAAATTCTCCCAGACACCTCCTCCTCTTAATTTAATGTGGGCACAGTTAATACTTCTCCTGCCCAAGGTTGTTTTACAGGTTAAGCTCTGCTCTCAGGAGGATTCCTAGGTTTTCCTGGCATGCTGCTGGCTATGTGACCTGAATCCAAACATGATTCTGAATGGAAGTTTGCAACGTCTATGAAATACCTGACTTCTTGTGCCTGACTGGCATCAGCGGAGACACCAAGCTCAGCTAGCACACCCCATCTCAGCTCCCTGGACAGGCTCTCCCTCTCCCCTGGGCCCCGTGCAGCAGGACGAGCAGCCCTGAACACGGCTGGTTTGTGATGCTCCAGCTGGGTGCTAGCTGTCTCCTTCCATCCACCTACTCAGGTCTGCTTTTCCAATCTTCCTCCTTGCCAAATAAACAAACAGAAAAGCCATCCCTGGCTCACCGAGCCCTGGCGTTAGTGGGGATGTTGCAGACCACGGTGCTTACCCTCCGAGGCCAACACCACTCACCTGCAAAAGGGCAGCATCCCCCGCCAACCTCTCTGCCTCACTGAGCACCGCCGCGCACGCAGAGCGGCACCTGGAGCCCATCTCTCTCCTCTCCCCACCAGCGAGCCCGGATGGAGCAAAATGCACTTTGATTTTAAATAATGATTGACCTAGGAGACTTGCTGCCTAACCTAGCTGCCGGCCCACAACGAGCAGTAAGGAGTAGGTGCAATTTATATTGAAATCTACAGCGTGCTGCTGCCAGTCTCCAGCGGAAATCAGTGGGAAGTAAATGGATACCAGTCAAGTTCCTTGAGTCTTTCCCAGGAAAGCAGATGAGATTTTTAATGGCTTTTCATTGCTCTCACTGTGTATCCTTTTCTCTAGCCTTTAGGACGAGCCCAGCCCCTCATCAATACAGCAACCGTAGCAGCTTAAGTGCTTTCAGAGCTCCGCTTTCCTTTCTCAGCTGTCAAAGGCTGTAACAGCCCCTGGGAGAGGTAAATCGTCCGGTGTCCCATCGCACCCGGACCACAAGGCCAGGCTGTCATCCTGAGGAAGGGCTGCGGTAGTTAAAGCAGTTCTAGAGGCCCAGTTTCGATCTCATACTATATCATTTTGATTCTTTTCATGTCATCAGAACCACAGCTAATTTAAACCGTGCTCCATAAGTGAGGTAACAAGCAGTCTTTAATCACTGGAATCACCATTATGCCAGCTATAACTGCCTGAGACTCAGAAATGATGGGGGATGGTTTCCTGCTTAAGGTTCAGATATTTGTAACCTGAGGAAGGGTTTTTCTGGGGCAGGGGGAGCAGCGATGCTCGGCTGAGGTTCCCAGCAGACCCATTTTGAGGCTGGGACTAGAGAATTCAGTCTGCAAAGTAAATTGACATCCTGATCACCTTCTTACAAAGATTTCCACAGCACATCTTATCACATTTTCCAGGCTCAGCATGGACACAGACCCCAGCTGCAGACATGTGATGAGAGTAATGTGTTTCACTGTCCAGCCTGAACTGAGGGCTTTTCTGGCAATAGCGTTTTCAGTATAACATCATTGATTTAAATGAAACTGCCCCCAGCTTTCCTGGGGGTGCTGTGTGACCTTCACCCTTGGAAATACTCATAACTTGACTGGACAAGTCCCTGAGTAACTCTGCGCTGAGCGGGACATTGGACTGGACATGTCCAGAGGTAGTTCAAACAGGCTACCTATCCAATCCTTTAAATTAGGAAAGTAGAGCTGGAAATGTAACAAGTTCTCTTTGTAACTGTCTAATACATCCTGCTTGTGATCAGACTGCAAGTAACACAAGAACCACTTTTCTCACCTTGTATCACAGAATCCTCGCTTGAGGTAGGGAGGCAGACATTGTTTACTTTCAGACTTGCAGATTTCCAAGTGTTTGACAATGCAGAGGTGTAATAAAACAGCATGTAGATTTAGTAGTCTACATTCACAAATAGAGCATAGGAATTGTGGATATAGAATTCCCTGCCAGGCATTGGAAAAAACTAAATTAAGATCAAACCAAAGAAAACACTCAAAAATGTCCGGTTATCCGTATCTACCTACTTGTTCACCAATGACCTATGCAACACTAGCATGGCAGATCCCTGTGCTCTCCCTGGTATATCACTAGGGAAGCAAGGACATGGAGGGAAGGAGCACCCCACAAATTAATGCATACAGAGAGCCCTTGTGCCGAGGAGCTCCTCAAATCTGAGGCCAAAGCACCTCCAGGAGCTCAGCAGAAGCGGAACAAGGTAGACAGCACATGGAGTGAAGGGCACGCATGCTTTGGAGAGTGCATGGTGAGTACAGGTTGCCCAGAGAAGTTGTGGATGCTCCATCCCTGGAAGCGTTCAAGGCCAGGCTGGACGAGGCTTTGAGCAACCTGGTCTAGTGGAAGGTGTCCCTGCCCATGGCAGGGGGGTTGGAACTAGATGGGCTTTAAGGTCCCTTCCCACCCAAACCATTCCATGATTCTATGGGAGACCATAGCCTGGAGAGAGAGAGTTTCAGCACAAGGAGCCTGCCTGAGAGGCAAAGTGAATCAACCTCACTTGCACAACTGCATTTCACAGCTTCAGGCCACCAGTCTCTTGCCACAGGCAGCCCAACCAGCCCAACACTGTCGGTGGCTCTGTGCCACCAGATGTAGGAGGAAACAGCTCAAGTTCTGCCTCAGCATCAGGTCACCTTTGAAAATGTTTGGAAACTACTTGGACTTGCAGGCAGCCAGGCATCCCCCCACTGCACTCTTGGGACATTTCTGCAGACTTTGAGTCCAGGAATCTGTCACCATTTGGGCTTTTATGCCCCTGCTGTTTTCTATCAAGGGGGAAGGGCTGGACTTTGGCAAGAGTAGCCAAGTCCTCATTTCATTTCCTCCCCCAGGATACTTCATGGGACTTCAAGAAACAAAGATGTATAGCATCAAAGTGGCAAGAAGAAATAAAAACAACAACAGAAGCCTGAGCTGGAAATACTGTTGTTACAACAGTGATAGCACATAATTTAGTAAAAGAAAACAAGGTACACTTCACTGAGAAATTTCCCCTAATTATTAGATTATGAGTCATAGGCAGTGGAACAGGGCTTGTGGCTTTGGACATTTAAGACAAAGCTGGTCAGAGTGCAAGAGAGTATCTTGGAGGGAGCAGACCTGCACCAGCAGGAAGACGGATAAGATATTACTGCTCTGATATTTTACATCTCTAATTTCTAGACCTCTATGAAATATTCATAATGGCAGCGCTGCCATGCTTTACCCTTAATGCTCCAGTCTGCTAACGCCAGACAATCTTTCTGCTGTACTTCAAATCATATTCTGTGCTAATAAACTTGCCAATGAATCAATCAAATCCTGTTACAAGGTTAATCTTTTGATCATTATTAGGGCTAGAATTTTGTCACATTACATTACGAAAAGTCACAGCATATTCATGAAAAAGAACTGAGGGACATTTATAAAGTATATACATTAAAACAATAATTATCCAACGGCATGGGTCACATTATTTTAATCAAAACATCTTTTTTCCTTTGCTCTCATTAAATTATCTGGAAATACTTTGGGTGCTCACCCAGGATAAGCAGGT
>NW_010259669.1:11435-19756 GCF_000690775.1 Eurypyga helias
GGGAGCCATAATCTCCCCATAACTGCCAGGGGACAATGACCTGCTGGGTATCCCCATGCACGTTCAACAAGAAGCATCAGATTTCCCCCTGTCCTGAAGCAGTTGTTGCCTAGGTAGGGAATTTCATCAAAATCCTGTGCAGGTGTAGAAAACCTTCAGGTGTGGGGTGTCTAGAAGAGAGGAGGGAATGAGAGGCCCTGCGTGGCTATATCAATCCTCTTCCAAAGCAGCAGCAAATTCAGGTTTTTCTGCCACCAATCCAGGTGTGGCCGCCCACCACCTCACCAGCCCACACTATCTCTTTGCAGGGAACAGTCAGCCCAGCATGGGACCACCATCCTACATGTCTCATGGAATATCTGCAATGCATGGACTCCATAAGCTAGGGGTTTTTTTAATTAACTCTGTTTTAGTATTCTCTGGGAATGCTAGGTTGAAACTGCATTAGATAGAGCCACCCACAAATCTTCTTTTCTTTGTGACTGAGATTCAAGCAGCATCTTCAGAGAGAAGAAACTGTTGGACTTGGGCTGGGGTCAAGAGCCAAAAAAAAAAGCCATCCTGGTAGCCAGGCTGATCTTCAGGTAGAGGTTGAATGAAAGTCTGGGTTGTCAATCGGAAAAATGCATTTTCTCCTGAACTATCTATTTGTGCCTAATTTGGGCATTAACACCAAGGGAAAATTTATATAAAGGTCTTCTCATCAGCCTTCTCCTCTGTGAATGGATTCCTGTGGCCATTATGATCACTCTGATCTGATTCAAGTGAGATCTGAACTACCAGATTCGTATTTACAGAGTCAATTACCCATCTAACTGCAAGCATATGCATGCCACTTAAGATGAAGAGGTACTTCATCAGTTTCATTTTTGCATGTGTAAATTAGTAATAATAATAAATTCACCTATCTCACGAGGCCATTGCAGATTAAAGCATTAATGTTTGTACAGCACTTGGAGGTTCTCCAATGGGAAATTCTGTAGATGTGCAAAATATTGAGCTTTGTCTGTGATAAATTTATTATTAGCTTAATAGTATTCCACTCTTACTATGAAAAGCATAATCATCTTGAGATTTTCCTGCTTGTCACATGAAAACAGACATTGTACCTGGTTTGGAAATGCATTTTTCTCCTTCTAATTTCTTTCCAGTGTTCATACATACCCAAGTGTGGCAAGAATTATGAAGAATCCATGTCACTGGTGAACATCGTGATGGAAAACTTCAGAAAGTACCAACGCTTCTCCTGTTTCTACGACCCTGAAGGTGTTCAGAAGAACGTGATATTAACCAAACTGTACAGCTCCAACGTGCTGTTCCACTCCCTTTTCTGGCCCACCTGCGTGATGATCGGCGGGGTCGCCATCGTCGCGATGGTAAAGCTGACTCAATACCTTTCCCTCCTCTGTGAGAGGATCCAAAGGATCAACAGATAAAACCGAAAACGTCTCTGAGATTTAATTACAGCTAAAATACTGTTTTCTCATTCTTCACCAAAGAACCTTAAGTTTGTAACGTGCAAGTCTGTTATCAGTTCCTTACTATATTCTTATAAGTAGAGCAATAATGCAAAAGCTGTTCTATATGCAAACATGATGTTATTATTATGCAGACAACTGAAAAAAATACTGGTTTGTGTTGACCGTCTATATGATCTTGTTTTATGCTGAGACTAGTACTTCTTTATTTTCTACAGCCAAAATAGGGCTCAGTGTGACCATTTGCCAAGCTTAGTTAATTGACATTTTCAATGTAAAGGATTCTGGGGAAAATTCACCGCCGGACAAAGGGCAGCCAACCTGCGCATCCCTAAGGTCTCATGTCCAGCTCGGTCCATTCAATGGGCTTGTGACTTTACTTTTATTATTAGCTGCAGGGGGGAGGAAAAGGCACTGATAGGATTTTTTTTTTTATGGCAAGGTGGCAGAAAAGGGAGATATTTTGAGTCCAGGATAAACATACAGTATTTTCAGCCTAAGTGGGACTTGGTGATGCTTTGTGTTTGCTCCCCCAGTTCAGAAGTAAATTTTACTCTATGGTGTTTAAGGTCTTTTGCAAAACACTGTGGGGTTTTGTTTTATTTAGCACTATAATTTCATTCTGTCTTATCAACATCATCTTTGTCACAGAAGCTGTAGCCAAAAAAACCCAACAAAAATCACCATGTTCCATTTTCTATTGTAATCTGAGCCCTATTGACAGAGAAGGGACCAGAACTCCTTACCATAAAGGTTTATTACTCATTTGTCTTGTATTTGCTACCATATCACTGTAAAGAGAAAAATAACACAATCAGCTATTTTTTCATTTTTTACTTCCAACTATTTTAGATTTTTTTACTTGATATATATACAGATATATAAAGAAAAAGTTATATTATATCTAGTTGTGTATTGGAACTTGATTGGGGGTGGGGGGTGGGGGGATGTTCTTTGTTTTTACCAACTGGAAAGTGAACAGTATAAACTCATGTATTTATAACCTTCATCCTTGGATAATATCATAACATGGAGGAGCAGCACTGCAGGATCTTATCCAATATTCATGATGTTGTTTCAGTCAAAGGTCCCTGTTGCTGTGACAATCAGAATTGACAAAGATCTCATCCAATTCTATGGCTCTATTAGCTGAATTGTTAGATAATCATCATAATACATCTGGAAATCTCTCCTGACCTTAACTCAGTATGCAGTGCTGGCTGACATGAATTATGATTTAAAAGGCCCAGGTGCAATGATTTATTGGAAAAACTGAGATTCTGACTAAGATGTTGTCACATCTGTCAAATATTTACCACAGGGACCTTGCCAGGATCATTTTGTGCACACTATGGTCACGAATTCTGCATAATTTATTTTTTATTCCCCTTCTGATCTTTTAAAGACACCTCTCAGTTTCTCACTTTGCACTCAGCCTGAAGGGCAAACGCAAGGCAGCTCCTGCGAGCAGCCTGTGAACTCACTATCCAGTAGCTCAAAGAAACCATTTGCAGGCCTATTCAAACCAAGGAACTAACTTTTCCCCCCCCCTTCAAAGACTGCAAAGCAAGTATCCTGCCTAGTTCATCTATATAGAACTACCTTTTGGTAACATAGCATTAAAAGCTTCAAGATGTTACAAAACATAAGTCATGCAAGTGTAATGTGAGCTGTAAAAAAAAGAAAATGAGTTCTCGGCAGTGAAAATGAACCTGCAATCTTGTAATCAGTAGTATAATTTTCCTTAGTTAAAAAAATTCCTGGAGGGTGGGGGTGTGATGAGGGTTCCAAAAATATGTAATAAAAATATTAAATTAAATCTTCCAGATTTCAATATTTTCTGCCTTCAGATCTGGCTTGTTTCATCAGATTTTTCTTTATAGCTTCTATTACAAAACAAAGTGAAGAATGCTGATGCAACAGGGAATTCATAAATGTTTATTTGCAAAAAGCTGGGTTTGACCAATCCTTTGGGATTTGCAGAAACCCTCATCAGCAGATCTGGGCACCCTCCCCATCAGTCACAGAGTCTTTAGTGAACCAACAGCAACTTTTATTTGACCACCCCTTCGCCAGCAGATAGCGTGACTCGCCCCCAGTGCCCGTGGTGGATTTGGGGACCCCTGCCATGCAGTACCCCACTGCTCGGCTGCACGGGCCCATCGGCAGTTCTGTTGGTGTCACCATGTGGGGACATGGGGATTCATTGCCTGGTGCCCATGGCGCAAGGGGCTGCAGATGCTCATTGTCATTAAAGCCATATTCTGTAGGTTTTACCAAAAAGGGAGGTACCACAGTGAGGCCCCCTGAGCCACCCAGCTGAGGAGCCATTGTGAACCATTTCTACATAGCCCAGGTGGCTCTCAGGGTGCACTTCCATCCCCCAATATTGATTTCCCCTCAAGCAGAGAGGTTTGGTCTATGTTCAGCATTGCCATTGTCAATCGCCCCTTGTCCTTCTCCCCGCCACCAGCTCGGTCACTGATGCCAGAGGAAGATGCTGCCTATTGCAATTCACACACCAGAAACGGTGCCCAGCATCAAAGAGCTGAGGTGCCTTTTTCACACCGTTGCTGACACCAATGTCAGATGTTCATGATGATTTATGCGGCCTGTGATAAAGGAGCTCTTTGGTTGTGGCGCGTGTGGCATTTTTGACGCCCTTATTTGCGGGGTTTGGTTGTGATGACAGGAAAGCTGATGGTTCCTGACATGTACACATCAAACGCTGCACCATAAACATGTCGCCAGCGTTCCTGTGGGTGAAACATCTTGACGCTGTTGCAGTCTATAATCATTTTGTTGACATTAACAGAGAGATCTGTGGGACAGCAAAACAACTTGAGTGATTGGGTGGAGTGAGGTAAAACAATAATTTTAAAGGGAATTATCCATCTGATCACTGGCACAGTTAACCCCCTACTGAAGCATTAACACTGCAAATGCAATTTTTGACAGCTCCTGCCGCCCCAAAGAGAGGTCATGTTTCAGTGGGGATGTTATCCTGCGCTGTTTCCTTCTCTCCACTTCAATATCGTGTTTATCCCCTGCAAAAGGAACCAACGTTCCTGTAGGCAGCTCAAACAAATGAGAAATACATGGCAGTGAAATTCAGTGATCAGGCAAATCTACCCTGTTTGAGATAGGTCCTGACTCTTTCCAGCAGAAAGATTTCACCTCTTGAAGGGCATTTAGGACAGCAGGGAACAATCAGTGCTGCCAAACCCCAGAAGTGCACTATGAAAACGGTGGTGCAGTTTTCACAGGCATTATTGAGCCTATGAGAGGCACCCTTGTGGGATTTAAAGCATGTCTAAGTATTCCAGGTGCCAAATTCACATGGCCTTTTAATAATTATTTTCTTAATTAGATTATTTATGTCTTATTTCTATTCTGGAACATCTAAATCTGAAGTGTGAACATCCCTGCTGTAATGCTCTGAAACTTGGCACCTTGCAGCAGACTTACTAAATGTCACCAGCTAGGACAACAGAGAGCTTATTTTGGTTTAGCTTTTCTAATTGAGGAGACATCACTTTATCTCACAAGATACACCCAGAGTGCAAGTGTGCCCAATTCCAGTGTGAGTTTGAGGTAAGAGGGCTCAGGAGACACAAGAACCTGCCCATCTCCAGAAGGCAAATGCAGCAATTTCAAACTAGAGGGACAAAAAGCAGAATGAAGTCCCAAGGCAAGGCTGGGGATGCTGCTGGCTTCACCTCGTCTACATCCTCATCACCAGCCACCAAAGTGTTCAATGGAAGAAACCGCTGAGGAAGAATGGGCTGGTGTAAGACAGGTCCAAGCAGATTCCTGCACTTGTTTGGCCTATGAAAAGTGACCTTACAGCAACACAACTGTACTAGTATAACCGCTAAAGGGAATGGCAGTTTCAAGGTAATACAACCTTAAAAATTGGCCAGCTCACTTCCCCTCTCATACAGACATGTCCTTACTGAAATAGCTGCAGCCATTCTAATGGATTGAACCAACATCCTTGCAGCAATACCATTTTTTCCATAGACTCAGCATCTGAGCATGGTAGCATCAGCTCTGTTAGCCCCTGTACTGCTCATCATCTATCAAAGATTTGGGAAGCAAACAAAACAATAATCACTTTTCTGCTCCACTGAACACTTGCCACTTCCCAGCCCTCAGTTTTGCAGACAGAGGCCAAGCACAGTTTGTTGTGCAGACTAACATCTCTCAACTGGATACAAACTTCAACAAATTTTGTTGTGCAGAAAAGCAAAAAGCAGAAGTAAACATCAATTATTCTGTTTCAGTGTTTTGAAAACAAAACATTGCCATTTTTCAGTTTGATGTTTCCTCTTAAAATCCAGGGGTGGGGTTGGTACAGTTTTTATTGTGAAAGCTTGAAAAATAAATATAATGATTCCTCTGATGTGAAACAGAACTATCAGCAATTGCTCAGTTCACCAAATACTTGGAACATTTCATTCTTTTGAGACTGACCAGCAACACATTTCCTCTCTTCCATTTTTCTCCCTCACCAGCAAAGCACATTATCAGTCACACAGACAGAACCAGCAGCAGCCCCAGGCGGGCGCGGGTGATCATCATCTTTGAGAACATCACTGATCATTACCATGAGTAAAATAAAGCACAGCCCCTACCTCAAAGAGTGTAACAGCTACTAAATTAGGAGGCACCAGCAAGAAGGAAAGGAGTATTTACCCATTATCATAATCTCTGTGGGGCAGCAGCCATCAGCTCCTCTCCCAGATGCAGACATGCCTGCAAAAGATGCTGCTGTTCCAGGGAGCACATACTCTGTGCACCTTAAACCAAAGCACTTTCCCCCCCACACACACTAAACAGGGCTGTCAGACCATGCAGTTCAATTGTTTCAGCTGTTGCAAATTAGGGAGGACCCTGCAGGCAGAGCCCACTGCCAGCATACCCTCCCGGGGCTAAAAGCCCACTTGCCCAGGTGGCCAGTACAGCACTTGGCCCATGAGTAGTTGACTCTCTCAAGCCATGTCCTCTCTCGCATCCTGAAAAATTGCAGTGAACTGGGAGGGTGGGTGCCACACACCAACAAGCTGGGTTTTTTGGCCCCAATCTGTGACTTCTGAATGTAAAAACAAACCTCATTTCATACAAGGGACTTTTTCATCCTTCAGAAATTTTCTGGGAGAGAAAAAAAAAAAAAGGAATGCTGCCAGGTGAATTCACACCAGGATTTTTTAAATGAAAGAAATTTCTCTGAACACTGAAAAATGTGTTAAATTAGCAGAACCCTCCATACAAGCCTGTCTAGTTTTTATAGTTCTCCATTTTCAGTCAGGGAGCTGGTAGGTGAGTATATATTTTTAACTGAACTACATTTATTCAGATGAGAATTTAGCCTATTTCATTGCCTAGTGATTTTATTCTAATATAGAGAGTAAGAGATGCTCATTCTAAAATGCTCTGCAAACTCTCTATGTTCAGCCATAATAAAGCATGGCCATTTCCAGGCAGAAAAGCACCAAATAAGTTGGTCAGAGACGAGGAATTAGCTTTCTCCTCCAAACCACAGAAAGGTTTGTTTACTTTGGAAATCTGAGAAAAACAGGTGAGAAGTAGAAGCATCTACAGAAGTAGTTAGGCACATCAGATTTTGGGAAGCAGATGTTCAACTCCCCAGTACAGTGCAGCAGGATCAGCCACTGCTATAGGTTGCAAAAAATCCAATTTATGGCTATATTTTTTTTTTCTAAGAGTCCTCCATTTCTAATGCGTTTCAAGGAAAAGCATTAGAAAACTGCTGAAACACCATTATTACAATTCAGCTCACCCCAAACTAGCTTTATTTTTTAAAGGCACCATTTCTAATACATCATTTTGTTTCAAAAGTTTGATTAATTCAGTTTGGAAAAATTACAAAACCAGAATTTGAACCTTAACAGAGTGATGTGCCACTATCCCACTGAGCTCTTTATATAGACCTAACCATGGGGTTTTTTCAGGTTTTTCATTTTGCAGAAGATTCAAGATTTTAATTTTTAATCTCATATGCAGGGTAGGAAAAAACAGCTAAAGCATTGAGGAACTGAAAATATGCTTCCCACGCAACTCAGGCCAAAATGTTCAAGAAAGTCTCCTAAGGTAGGTACATCAAGTAAGAACGTATTTCAGGAATCACAGAATGGTTTGGGTTGGCAGGGACCTTAAAGACCATCTAGTCCCCCCCCCCCGCCATGGGCAGGGACACCTTCCACTAGACCAGGTTGCTCAAAGCATCATCCAGCCTGGCCTTGAACACTTCCAGGGATGGGGCATCCACAGTTTCTCTGGGCAAGGAAGGTGGGAGGTTTAATCAACTCTCTCCTTAAAGTCTCCAACCTGTCTCTTTTGTATAACTGCAGTTAACTATTCTGTAGGCAATTATAAAAGCACTCTTTAATACCCAGCCACCTGCACACTTAACTCCAGATGCCAAGCAAAGGATCTGTTGTGCCAGAGGCTACCAAGCAGCTTCAGACCTAAAATCAAGTGGACAAAAAGGAGGAGCACACGTGGAAAGCACTTATGGTTTTAAGCACCATGCACATAAGGTCCATTATATTCATCACAGGTTAAGTAGGAAGCAAAGTCTGATGACTAAGCAGCAACACCTTAATCACTCCCCTTATGAGCAAGAGTTCAAAGCCATTAATACAGCAAGACAGCTGAGCAGTGCAGCGGGAGTTTGCTATAACTGCAGAAGGCTGCAAAACCCAACAAGGAGGGATCCTGGTGCAATTACTTGCTGCTTCCTCTGCACCACTTTACCATATGCCTAAAGACAGGTGGGAAAGCAAGTTAGTACCAGCAGCAGTCTCCCACCACCCGCCA
>NW_010259669.1:19785-61761 GCF_000690775.1 Eurypyga helias
CTACCCCTGCACAGAGGAGTTGCTGGGACTCAGCTTCCGAATATTAGACATTATCTCCTACTCAACAGCAAAACACAGGCCAGGAAATCTGTCCTAGAGTGTGTTATTTCGTAACACAAACTGCCATGGGAATGTCCCATTAGTTTGAGGTTTCTATTAAACAGCCTCCAGGAAAGCACGCAGGAAAAAAGACAAATCACAAACATGAGTAAATGAGATGTTCTGCCTTGCTTGGGAGAGTGAGCAGAGAATTTGATCAACCTCATTTAAAAACCTGGGTTTCCACTAATACTCCATCACACTCCATTTTTCTCTCTTTTAACTCAAAGCATCCTATGGAGGACACCAGGCAGAGTTATCCAGGAGGCTTTCCCTGATGCTAAGGAGTATGAAAATTAGAACCAGCATTAGAGGGAATTCGGATCCTCTCCTCTTAAATCCAGGAGGTCTTTACCCGATACCTCCAACCAGCAGGTTAATGCTGAGACAGAACCCAGGAGTGAGGGATCACAGCCCATGTCAGAGAGGCACAGGGGAGCCTGGGCAGATCCGAGCATCCCTGCCCCAACATCAAGTGGTGCCTGCTCCTGAGCCCTCACAGGTCTGCATGCAGGAATTTGGGAGGCATTCACTGCTCCTGATTTTCTAGTGTCCTGCCATTAGCTCTGCACTGCTGAGCGGTCACCTCAAGAAGAGAAGACATCTGCAGTCCCAGGTTTCTGCTCCCGTCTCTGGCAGTCCTTCATCTCGAGCCAATAACATTCTGGCTGCAAATTGCAAATTAATGATCTAGGAAATTTGTTGTTCTCTTGTACACTTTTGGAGTCCCCTCCCACACCTTCTGGCCTCTTTCCAGGTGAGGACTTGGCCATGCTGGTCAACACATGCAGGAAAGCAGGAAAAGCAAAGTCAAAATGCCATCCAGCCACTACCCATCAGAGCCATGTAAACCGACCAGCACTAACCCAAACCCAGATCCTTGGGCAAGGAGGCTTTGGTGATACCAACCCTTTGACTTTGGTGCTGGCCATTTCCACCAGAAGCTTGCTGTGGACCCAACACCACAAATGACTCCAGGGTCCCCAAAGCGGACTGCGAGGAAGCAGCATCCAAGGCCCTTTCATGCAGTTATTGGCCAATAATCTTTTTGCTGGTCTGAACTACATCCTCAACCTCCAGACTCTGCTGTCCCATGCCCAAGATAACTCTCAAAGCTCACACTAAGAGCAGGGCAGGAGGTGGCAGTCCATCCTGGGCCCACCACCAGACACGCAGCACTGAGTGGGTCCCAAAATGCCACTTAATTTCTTCTGCATCTGTGGTGCAGATATCTTGGTGATGATCTTTATCCCCACAGGCAGTGGTTTGCAGGAGCTGCCCAGAGCATGGCAATGCTATAACCATCCCTCCCACGGCAGAGGCTGTGCAAGCCCACCCATGGGTGGGCTTGTACTCTTCTCTGTGACTGGAAATATTCACCCCTGTCCTTCCCTTGTATCGCCTTAGCTGTTTAACAAGCTAGCCCAACAATTACTTCCAGCCTTGGATAAAAATCTCCTGCCCTGAGGCCGCTAAATTATGTAGAACGAGATTATAATTACATCCTAAAAAAAACCCCTAAACTCTACAGTTAAAAGAACATTATTCAGGTTGCAAAAGCAGGGACTCAAAAGTTAGAGTGCCAGAAATAGAGCTGCCTAAATAGCCTCCATGCAGCACTGCTTGTATATAACACAGCACAATACAGGCTCTAACTATACCATGATACGCCATTTTCCACAGGATCCCTGGCCCTGCCCCAAACAAATGATGTTCAGTTAATAAGTTGCTCATCAACATCTTTTTTAACCCTCATTGTTCAGTGTGTGCCCTCAATGCCTTATTGCACTGCTGCCAAACGTGTCTCTGCCAGCAGAACTGCCTGGCTCCTTCTCCAGGGCACAAAGCCGCTTGGCCCAGAGATAGCCATGCAACCCCCGAGCAGCCCGGCTCGGAGACAGACACTAGCACACACTGGTTTGCTGTGGCAGAGCTTCATGCAGAGTTAGCTACGAGACTCTGCTACCCAGGGTAGGGTCACAGCAAGGATGGGAGTCAGAGAAACATCTGCTGCCCTTCACAGGAGGACACTGCCATGATGGTGGTGAGGATTAAGTAAAGGGAGGCTGATGGAGAGCCTTCCTTTCCCTAAAATCCTTTCCCTGCTCAGTTTTGCCAAGCATCACCAAAACAGCCAGGGTGGGGTGATGCAACCATTGGGCTCTGCTCTGAGGAGGGCACAGCCCAAGCAGGTCTGAGCCGATCAACTTGAAGGAAACCTTTTAACAGCTCCAGATGGATTGTTTTCAGACATTTCTGATCCCTGGGAAGCAGGGCCAGCTTGCCTTCAGTTTTTAGCTCCATAGTGTTAAAACACTAGGAAAGTGCTGCAGGACAGAAGCCCCCAGGGGCTCCCTCCCCTTCAGTGCCCTGCACCAGGGCTGAGTTTAGCCCTTGGCTCTGGATGTCTGCTGGTCACCAAACCACCCACCACACCCTACAACCAAAGGGGTCTCTGGTAAAGGGCTGGTTCCTCTGCAGGGTGTTTTCTGGAAAAATGAGTAACGAGAAGTTCCAGGTTTAACACATCCATGGTTTGGGTCTAGATTTGCTTGTAAAGCCTGCTACAATATCCAAAATCCAACCACTGTCCTGCTGCTGGTGGGTATACCCCAGGGCTGGGTCCTTCTTAGGGGTTCACCAGGCAGCATCCACAACTTCTTCGGCTGTCTTTGACAGTGAATAACAAGCTTTCCCAGCCTGCTCTGCCAGCCAAGCCTGTTCTCTGCATTTGGGACAGACACTAATGCTCTCCAACTCAGTTTACCTTTGAGATTTAAATTACCACGAGTTGGCAGGACCCACATTAGAGGGTCCCAGAGGACCAGCTGACAGCACAACACAGCCAACCTCCAGGGGTCCACAAAACACCACTGTGAATCCAGCTTTTCCCTCTGCTACTTTAGTTCACTTGATGCTTTCCGCTGTAGATTCTGACCCTTTGTATTCTATTCCCTGTATCTACTTAAGTCTTAAATATTCCAGCAGCTCCCAGCCCAGATGAGATCTGCAGGGAGATACCAGCTTCCATGGAGCAATTTGGTCCTGCTCTGGCAGAGGAAAAATCTCTCCTGTTCCAGCCAGATCCAATATGCTTAGCAGGGGAATGCTAAAATATTTAAGTATATGAATCTCAATCAACCTGAAACACAAATGAATTCCCTGGAGGAGCAGTACAGTTCCTTCCTTGGAGAGCTGCTGATTAGCAAGGTTAATTGTGTACCTGCCAACAGCAGTCAGCACGAGTTTGCCCACGTCTTGTAAGGGACAACCACTGATAACAGCATCCTCACTATCCTCGGATGTCTAAGCACACACTGGCAGCTATCAGCTCCAGCTCTGCCAGGCTGGACTGGGAATTTGTGATCCAGATCTGAGGTCAGACAACTGAGTTCATAGCTGAGCCACACCAGACGCACATTACCTCTTCCCTGCACTAAGCCCTGGGCACCAGCGGGGATGGTGCTACCCAGCATGAAGAGGTAGAGTGACTTATGCTAGATGAATCCAAGGTTCTGCATATTGATGCTTACATGGCTCTCGCATGGTTACAGATAATCACTGTCCAGATTTAGTGCTCTGAGCAGGGATTTGGCAGGGGTAGTTTTCCTGTGTCTAATCAGAGGGTTATAAAAGCTCAGGCCCAGAGAAAGGTCAAATTGCATCCATATGATGATCAAGGTGACAATAGCTGCTGCCAGAGCATGTCAGCAAGAGACCCAGGGATGTTGGCCTCTGCCTCCTCCAGGTACCCTACATCGCTTGTGCAGGACCCCACCTTTCCCCTTGGCTTGGGCCACTGGGGCAGGTCAGGAGCAGCTGGGTCCTCATGTGTGAGCATTGCAAGGCTTCCCCAGCAACATGCCTTCCTACAGGTGTCAGATGTTACTCACAGAAACAGGAAAACTGCTTTTTCAGCAAAGTATTTTTCTACCAGATAACAGTACTTCTTATCCCAAAATTTCCAAAGGGGATTGTGACAGTATCAATAACATTTTATCTTAAAAGATACAAAAAAAGGGCATTTGACCTCTTCAGGTGAGGATTTTCTGTTTGCAATTCAAAGTAAACTATTTCTTACTGTCATTTATTTTCTATTATAAATAAATCAAATATCATTTTGGTCTCAAAACAAGACATCACCTAATTATGGTGTTTGCACTACCCTGAGCTGTCACATTGAGAGAAGCTACAAACTAGAGAGTCATGCAGAGCAATAAAGTCCAGGCTCCAGCTACTACACTCTGAACAGGCATTTCATGTTCTGCACACACCAGCACACACTACTCTGCTATTGGGCACAAAGGGAAGAATTTGGAAGGTTGCAGTCTCTGGGGGTGTGGGAATTACAGAGCAAAAACATGGTGGAGAGCCCAGGGAAAGGCCCACTGTACTTAGCCCAGGAGACTTGGAGACCTGAAGCACTTGCATTCAGCTTTGTCAAGGGCAATTGGCACGGAGCAAGGCCTGCAGCAACAGCTCAGCAGGGAAAGCACTCCAAGGCTGGGTAATGTTTTGTTAATTAGGCTGTTTTAATCACCCATGGGTCCCAAGGAGCAGGCAAAGGCTGGAGCTGGGTGCTGTGAGGATGTGAAGGACAGAGCAGCCTGTCCTGGGACATTCCAGAGAGCTGAGCTGGCCCATATGAGAGGGGAAACTGAGGCACGCTCTTTAGTCAATGGATAATGTACATTTTTTGCAAATGTGTATTTTCAAAGCCAGATGCTGAGCTTGCATCCTTGGGGTCACAATTTGCCCATGTCTTTCACATATTTACTAAAGTTAGGTCTTCAAAGT
Organism: Eurypyga helias; assembly: GCF_000690775.1. NCBI lineage: Eukaryota > Metazoa > Chordata > Aves > Eurypygiformes > Eurypygidae > Eurypyga > Eurypyga helias. Next base: position 24,682 of record NW_010259669.1, read on the forward strand.
ACAGGCTGTCCTGTCCAGCTCATGCTGTGATGCAGGTGGAGGCAATTGGACAGCTACAGACCCAGTCTGCCTCACTGAATTGCTCTTCAAATACCAGACACAGACCAAACTTGGGGGGTTTTGAGGAGCTCAGAAGAGCAGGGACATGTTACATCCAGCATTTTTAGAGGCTGCACTACAGCCATTTTTCAGATTCAGGTTGAGAATAGCCAACTGCCTTTCAGAAGCAGAGAAGCATTTACTAAACTGTCAAGTTGTTCAGGCTGTGCCTGCCAGCCAGCACTGTGCTGCTCTCCCATCAGCAGCATTCCCCCTCAGCCTCTGGGCTCCCACTGTGTTTGGATCTGCCACATTGCTGCTGGGGAGCCACCAAGCAGGGCTGACTGCCAGGCACCTGCAAAGGAGCTTTCCACCTGGATGACCTAGCCAGCACAGCGCCAGGACCCATGCAAGACCTCATATTCCAGATGTGATCAAGAGCCAGTGCAAGGCAGCATGCAACACAGCTCCTGGAGGAAAAGCAAGGTTTCAAAATATCTAGCAAAATAATGGATAGCAGCAAAATGGTTGTTTGAAAACATAAATTCTTAAATTTTCTTATAAATAATTAAACTACTGCCTTTTTTTAAAAGAAGAATGGTTGCAAAAGCACAAGTTGAGTGACCATCCCTGCACAGTTGCCATAGATTAGCACTACCATCCAAGAGTAAAACCAGCAGCAAGCTCTGCCCTTCAAGAAATCAATAACCACAAGGCTGACAAAATTGGGTAGCAAAAGGCCTGTGGGACACCCATAAAGAACAGGCTGGGACACAGCTGAGCTCCTCTTAGTCCCCACCAATCTCAGCACCTTTCTTCAATGACTACTGCTGCAGAAGCAGATGCTGGAGCTGCACCCATCAAGGGCTGCTAAGTGAGCAGGGTTGTGGCCCCCACATTGCAGCAGCATGTCCCAAGCCCCAAGAGCTGCAGATTAGCTGCATCATTGCTCATTACTAAGAGTCCTTCACAGCAGAACCTCCAGGAATTTCATCTATACACTTCAGCCAACTTATCAAAAGTGTTCAAGATGTTTAGGTCATTAAGCAGCAATAGAGAATAATGAAAAAAAACCAAGCTTGCACGTCATTACTGTTAACTGCAGTGCGCTGTATAGTTTGAAGTTTCCAAATAAAATGCTGCATAGCAAAGCCAACAGAGGCGTGAAAAACGGAGAGAGTAAGGTCACCGAGAAGGTGAGAACAGAGCCGGGTCTGTCACTCAGAGCCAACACATGTACATGACCTCTCCTGCAGCCTCTCTGCTCATTTACTTAACCAGCTGCTTGGACTGAATTTAATGCTGGGGAATTCAAAGCCCAAAAGCAGCCAGAGACCACAGCATCCCTCAAGGTGGGAGGGGGGCAGGTTCCCAGGGCGGGCTATGCCAGTGCCCTTTGCTCCCAACCCAACATAGCCAGGGGTCTTGGAGCACAGGCTGCCAAGCTCATCCCACAGAAAAGCAGAGGTGGCCTGGGAGAGGCGACCCAGATCATTTGTATCCAAAAAAAACTCAACCTGCAGCAGTGGTAAACTACTGCACAGACTTCAGCACAGCTTGACCTCATTCTCCTGCTACCCCAGAGGGCCATGAGGCTTCCTTGCCTTCACAGCACTCAACACAGCAGGGTAACAGCTCACAGAGGGCAGCAGCAGCTGCAAGTGGTGCAGCCCAGCACACCAGACCTGTCTAGCCACCAAAACGAAGCAGTTTCCCCAGCCTCTGCCCAAGCAAAAGATTTTGCTGTGCGCCCAGTATCACACGCCCAATGTCAGCACTACCTGGCTAAGGTTGCAGGCAGCTGAGAAAATAAAGCAAGCCTCTGGTTTCCTGTGTGAAGTTTCAGAAAGAAGTTTTCTTTTTCTCATAAAAATATTTAAAACAAACCCTTTGGTTTTCATCCCCTTTTTGTAAGCTGAAAGCAAGAACATCTTTGGCTGACGCATCAGGAGTAAGCCAGCTTTTACTAAGCAAAATGAAAACTAACTCCCTTAAAGTGTAGTTCTTTCCTGTAAAACTTTGGCTGCACAGAAAAAAAACATGTCTCTCAGGAAAAAAAAAGGATTCTTAAATTATCAGTTCTGCCCAGGACACTCCAAAACTGCCATAGCCATGGTAGTGTCAGTATATTTGTAACATCACATTTGCCAAAAATTTGGACATATTATGAAAGCCTTTCAGTAGATAGTTGAGAGCTTCAGTCCTAATCCTGGCCTTGGCACTAAGTGCCTGGTAGCAGTCACTGCCCTTCTCCCTTATTTTGCCCCCGTGACAGGAGCCCTGTGGTCCCTGCAGACCCCACAAGCTGCCGTGAAGTCCCACAGCAGCAGAGCACTGAAGGGTTAATGCGAACATTTGGGTGTTTATTTTAAGGAGAGCATAAAACCCTGACAGGCCTTAATTACAGTGTTGATAAGCAGGGAAAGAATATTTGATGTTTCAACTATCACATGACTAATTGGTGCTGGAACAGCTGCGCATGTAATCTGGGTGATGTGTGTGTCGGGGCTCAAGTGGTGGGGAGGGGGAGTTCTGCTCCAGGAGCTCCTTCCTTGCCTGTGGTCCACCCCAGCCATGCATCAACCTGACACTGCCAGCACATGGGTGACCTTCCCCTTATTATATTGTCAAGAAGAATTAATAGAAAAGTAAAGAAATAAATGCCCATTTCTATTATTTGATTATCTTCTTGGATCAGGCTTTTCACCAGAGCATTATAGATACTCCACAGAAGGATGCTGATATTTTTCAGACATGGGGCAAGAGACAATTCAGAGAGCCCTCAGAGGGTGCCCTTGGCAGTGGAGGTAAGGTGGAAGGCAAGTTTCTCTTGCTGCAAAAGCCACCCTCACTTCTTCACTCAGCACACCAGTTATCTTTCTGAACTAACAACAGTAGCTTGGGAAGCTGATGGCCCAGGTAGCCAAGAGCTCCAGAAACACAACCACTAATCCCAGAGGGACAGGGACAAGTCCTGGTGGCACTGCCAGCCTTCCTGCACCCTTCATAGTGGGATGCTCCAAGCCAGAGTGACACTTCATGCTCTGTTCCTTCTACCCTTCCACATTTCCCTGTGCTAGGGGTGTCTTTCTGCACCCATTCAGTCGGGATGATAAATTAGTTTAGTCATCATTTTAGAAATGATGAATCACATTGCTGTGATTCTCTTCCTCTCCACTTTCTCCCACTAAACTTGGACTGTCCAGATTCCTCCAGCCCCCCTCAGGAAAGAGCTCTCCACCCAGCTTTCACAAGTGATAGGAAATGCATAAGTTTCTCTACCGTATGTTGCTTAAGAATAACTTTTTCCCCCTCTAGTCCAAGGGGAATTGTGAACTATTTTTAAACGAAAGCTTGGTGTGATAAGGGCCTTTAATTACTAGATAAAATGTGTGCATCAGGGTATGGACTCTTTTTAAGCTTCTTCAAGGAGAAATGCACTGGAGTATAACTGCAATTATCACCAAAAAAACCTGAAAAATACCTGACACTCACTGAGGGGACCCATTTTCCACATTAAAGGGGGAGAGTGTGCAAGCCCAAGGGCTGAGCAGCTGGCCAAGCTAGGATAGGGCCAGCTACTTCCCACAAGAAGCTGCTTACAGCCCCACAGACACCCCAGCCATCACTACAGCACATTCGCTGATGCTGTGGCCTCCCAGTACTGACCAGAAGGCTCAGCTCACAGTCAAATTTTGTGAAGAGCTCAATATTCTCCTCCAAGTGCAAATCTGATTCTTTTTGTGCCATCCAGACCCAGATAGAAAGAAGGAGGCCAACACTTGGGCACTGTCACAGACACTTTCTCTAGGACAACTTCGCCATCTCCATGCCTCTACAGCTCCTCATTCTTCACAAACTTCACCTACAGCTCTGGCATTATTCAGGGACAAGAGCTACACCCAGAGCTGCCAGTCCATCCATGCAACTCATCATAACAGAAGGGTACAGCCAAACACACCTACCAAGAGGCAGTAAACAGACATTCACAACTTTCCTCACTAGTAAGCAGATAGGGTTTTCCATGGAGCACCTCCAGACTGCTGGCTGGGCCATCCTTACCTAAATCCCTTAGCAACTGCTGATTGAGTCAACACAATAGCCTCTGGCTACAACCCATGAAGAAAGTCTTATAATTCCTAAAACACTATCAGAAGACCCTTCCCACCAGCAGCCCCCTCCCCAAGTGCAATCATAGCACAGCTTAGACTCTGAACAAGCTCAAGCATGATACATACCTGAACAGCACTCCTAGGAAGCAAGAAACAAAACATACACAGGACACAAGGCTAAAACCTTCCAAAGGAGGTATTTGTAAAGTGTGGGACCCTGAGTGCACCAATGGGCCTTAACCACCCTGACCACCCTCACCTGGGAGCCCACCCACACACCCCTGACCAGTGGCCCAGCTGCTGCATTTAAGCTCTGTCCTTGGGTCTGTGCCTCTTTGTTTCTGGTCATGGTGGATAGAGCTGCATAGCCTCACTGTGCTACCACAGACTGTCTGCTAGAGCATAATGTCATTTACCAGTGACCTGGGTGTTGTTCTTCCTGGGGTGCTCAGCTCCATGGTGGGTAGTACCTCAAGCCCTGTCCCACCCTGGGGGTGGTGTGAGGGGTCATGATTTCACCTCTTCTAGTTTTGCACAGCTTGGTGGCTTACTAAAATTATGTTTTGGCTACAAACTGCAGAAGAGAGAAATGATTATGGGGTTTACTATCTCTTAGAATACAGCACAAGAGCCTCAGAGCAGCTGTGGCTGAAATGATGAAGTATTTATATTGCTGGTTTTCTGTCACAGGTGTTTCCTTGTATAAAATGATTCACTTGCATTACACCAATATGTAAGTGTACATTGATTAAATCCACTGCACCTGGTCCCACAGTCAAAAGGAAAACCAACTTGCAGTTCATTCTCTATTTGTATATTTATAAACTCGCCACAGTTGATGTATGATATCGTTATTGTATCTATGGCACATGCAGAAGTAATACAGAGGGGTTTATTCCACAAATAATGTTACATCCTGATATTTTCACCAGTAACTCTTTGTGAGGTAAATTTGAAGGTCTTTACAAAGAGTTGGGGAGGGAGAGGGAATTGTTACTGTTTCCTGTATATTTTTTTTCTGCTCAGGAAGCAGGATATGCAATGCTCACCACACATCTCTGCATTGAAGAGCAGTAGGTATTTTTTAGGAATCACTCTGGAGGAAGTCCACTGTGACTGAAGGGGAGATAATTTAGTACTCCATTTAAAATCAACTAATATTGATTTCTGAACACTTTTCCACCCCCAAGGCTACAAATCAGGGAGAATGCTGTCAGGATCTGGCAGCACACCCATGTCATCGGCATCTCCTCTGGACCTCAGCCCAGGATCCGGCAGCACTTGGGACAGCCTGTGCACCCACTGTGGCTGCTGTGGGCTGGGTGCCCCCTCCGCCCAGGCTTTGCGGGTCAGGGGACAATCAGCACAGCAGCTGCTGGTTTGGCTCTGTCGTGTTCCGTGGATGTCACGGATTGTACCATCTTCACTCACAGGTGAAGGACCGGGGCTGAGGGTGTTAGATCAGCTTGGTTTTCCTGCTTCCTCACTTGCAAAGTGATGCTGCTGCTCAGGCTTTTGAGGGCACACACGTCTCAGCTTCTCGCTCGGGAGGGTGACACCGATCCCCAAGGCACTCTCTGCCAGTGTGGCTGTGGTTCCAGCTGTGCCTCCAAACTGCAGTGCTCTTGGCGTACCACGATCTTCCTCTGGTGTTACAGCCTGTACCCCCCTGAGCTTTGCTCTCACCAAGGGACAGAGCTGACCAAGGAGAGAGGGGAGCGATGTGCCACATCCCTCAGAGCCAGCCCAAGCTGATGTGGGTGAAAATGAGAAATATGAGCTGATGCTCTCCTGACCTCAAAGCATCTCTGGGGTGCTGAGCTCCCACCTGCCCCCGTTACCATTGCACAGGGCTCGGGGATGTGCTCTGAGCACTGATCTGCTCTTCCCAGCCCTGCTCACAGGAACCACTAGCTGATTCATGCGAGTGGGCGGAAAGAGGCTCCTTTGGGAGCCTCAGGATTTTTCTCAGGATTAACCTCTGTCTGAGAGGGAGAATATCAAAGGGAAGCAAGTGGGCAGTGGGATAGCTAACATCCAAGACCTATGGTGGCGAAGAAAAAGGTCAGCAAGGAGACAGCCAGCTAGTGGTAGTGAAAGATTTGGGCGTGCTGTATTCTGTATGAGAATGCAGAGGAAAAAGCAGGGTGATTTAACAGGTCCAAAAGCAAACCTCTGCATGGTTCGTGTAGCTGCCTAGACAGGAGACAAAAAGGGCAATAGGGTGTGGAAGACGGCAGGTTCAAGAAGCACAGCAGGACCTCACACTGAATATTAAATAATCATCCTCACTGAAAAAACAGAGTTTTTCACAGTTTATACTTTGCGTCAGTGACACTTGTTTCCCAAGGACCAATTTTCCAGGAGCTGCCCTGGTTACACTGCTGTCCACTGCCGTGGGTTAGGAGCTGAGGTAGTGGTTAGACTGGACTAGCAGGAGGGCCCATCCGTAGTTCTGATGTAATTCACTGAAGTTTCTGCAAGCTTAAGTTAAAAGTGAAGTTCAGGATGGTTTAGGAAAAACCTAGACTGGAGACACAAAGCAAGCATCTTGAAAGCAGTATGAGGTTTAACTACAGCTGATGATCCAACTTTCAAGTAGATAAATTACTTTGCAAAAACACTGGTACAGCCAAGTTCCTTTTCAATTACAGAAAGCTAACTCAATCAGCTCCTATTCTTTTTAAATAGATCTTCTGGGTTTAAATGAATATGCATAATATGTGGCCCATTTATTTCCAAGAACATTGCAGTGAAAGTTGCTTTACAGATTCACTGCAAAATCCTGAGTAAAGAAAAAAAAAATCAATAGAAAGTATCCACCTTCCTTAAAAAGAAAAACTATTTTCCCCTCTAAAGTTCAAATTATTTTGCTCTGGCACTTTCTAACCTTGATTAAGACATTTTCAGTGTTTGTATAAGGGGCTTTTCTTCAATCAGCCTGGCAGAGGTTTCTACTCCTTAAGCCACAAGGGTATCTACAGACTTGGAGGGACTTGGGAGGAGGGCAGGGGGAAAGTCACAAAGCTGAAGCTCATTTTTGCCACTGGAAGGTGAGAGTTTTGTTGTTGTTTTCAGGGAGGGAGTGTGTTTGTGAATGTCCCTGTATTGCAGCACCATCTCCCGATGCTGTACTCCACCCCAGTATGGCCAATATACATTTGATATGGCTGAACTGGGAAGATTGGCCAGCTCAGTCCAGCCTGTGGTTTCCAGACCCTGCTGAGCATGTCTGCAACACTCCGATTTGGAGACATTTGCTAGGGTTTGGGGCTTTGGTGGGCCCAGCAGACCTAGTCATTGAAGTGTTGGTGCAAGTCCTGGGGCAGTGAATTCAACAAGCGTCCTGGGAGCAGAATAATCCACTTGGTCTCTCTTGCTTAAATATTTTGCTTTGATTTGGCAAAGAAAAGAGGCCCCAGTGGTTTCCGCAGCATCTGTCACAACAGCACTGGGCAACACGTCTGTTGCAGTACGAGATCTAAGCACGAGTCAACGGCGCTTTGGGAGGTGGGGTGCTCACCAGCAGAAAGCAGAAGGCTCTGCCAGCCCCTTTTTCTCCCTTTCAAGGACTAGCTTGGCTTAGCCATGGTTATTAGCTAGCAGAGTGGATGGTTTTCATCGTTAGGCAGCTGTAAGCAGGTGGCTGTGCTCGCTCGGAAATGAGATAAGACACGAAATGCATGTTTCTGGCTTTTATCTGAAGCTGCTCGTTCCCCTGTGTGTACCAGCACGCGCAGCGTGGCTCCTCGAAAAGGGCTGAGCTGTAGGAAGACGCAGAATGATCATACGGTGAGATCGTGCTCGTTCTGCAGGTGGTAGGGTATCTCTCCAAGCCAAGGGAAGAAAGAGTGAAAGTACCAGAGTCTTTGCTTGTGGAGAGCCTGACATTCCGTGTCTGTGTGTAGAGAGTCATGGAAAATGGCATGTAAATGCAAAAGCACCTGTATATTCGCTGCATCCAGCTTCAAATGGTGACACAGGAACTCGATGCAGGCAGGAACAGCCATGTGTTTTGCAGAAGACTGGCTCTTCTCAAAACACTTTCATTTGTTTCAAAGGAAGTCACAAATAACTTCAGGTTGAATAAATCTTTGGAGAGAAATATTTTCCTTCATTTTCTGAGCTTTCCTTCACTAGAAAAAAACCCACAAGCTCAGTATTTAAAAAAAAAAAAAAAAACAAACAACAAAAAGCTTAACTCTGACACAGCATTTTTCATTCTCTTCTGTTGGTGTTAGGGAGGAGGTGAAAAGAGAAGCACAAAGGAGCAAATTATTTCCCCAGATGATCTGCAAACCTGTCAGCAAAGCCACATACATAACTCAAACCACTCAAGTCCCTGCCTATGTGGAAGTCCACTGTCCACAGTACATGGCACGTAACTGTAATTAAACACTTCTCCCAAGCTGTTTTAAATGAAGACATAATTGGTTTTTTAGTAACAGATGCCTCATATCGGATAGGTAAACCCACCTCTGGGGTTGTTGGGGGTTGATATCTCAGATTAATTATCAGATTAATGTCGGAAAGTGCTAGCCTTAAAAATGTGTGACTACTTTACATTAATTGTCAGTCAATTCAGTTGTGGTAAAAAGTGCCCAGAGTGGACACACTCAGAGAAGAATTCACTCTGCATGCTGTACGTGTTAATTTAAAATCACTGTAACAGTCATTTCAAAGCTGAGCCTTTGCCAGTGTGACTGGGGATTAATCTTCATTCGCATTCCAAAGGGATAAGTACATTGCTGTTAAACAAAGCCATTTTTCAGTTTTCCAAGCTTAAAAAAAAAAAAAAAAAGAGTAATGACCTTTTTGTCAGAATATGTATCACAATTTTAGATTTTAAGTGACCACTCTCCTCTGGAGACTCCCCACCAGACCTTGCGATGTAACTGGAAAATGCAGTTTAGGGCGGGGATTTCCCCTCTCCCAGACGTTACCTGTGAAAGGCAGGTGAATTACCCAAGGTTAGAGAGGAAACTCTCTTCTCTTTGATGAGACTGCTCCTGAGCACCGAGATTTCGTTTTTCTCATCTTGCTCAGAAAATTGAAAAGCTCAGCGGATAAAAAGTGTGAAATAAGAATTAACAGCCAAAGAGGGAAGTGTATGTATTTTATTGCAAGAACTTTCATTGGGACATTAAGGGTATTTGCTTCACTGCAAACTGTTATTATGTACAATATATGGATTTCTTTTAGACCCTTTTCTTCATTCTTTACCTCAAAAAAGAAAAAAAGGGAAGCATTAACAATCCTCTCAGCTATTAGGGAATCACTTTGTGATGTCTGAAATTAATATAAATTGAAATCAGTACTTCAGGTGCTGAGGTGAAGTTCTGAAGTTTTCTATGATGTAAAGCAAAGAAAGAACTGAAAAAGCACAAAGATACTCATCAGAATGGCCCATTTTACCTTCACGGATTTTTCTTTTTTCCAAAGGCTGCAGAGGTGAGATTATCTTAGCAGTTAAGAGGAGAAACTGAAGTTTCATTGAGCTGGCACATCTAAACCCGGTTGAGAGATGTAAATGACTGAAGAAGAGGGCAGAGAGACTGCTTCCATGAGCAGTCCTGGTGAAGTGGTGCCTGGGCACCATCTGCATTTTGTGGCAGCTAATGCTATGTCTATCCTGCGGGTAAAGTTCTCGTTTCATCAATCCATCAATATTGACTGATGTTTTCAACTAGACAGTGCTGGGGTGACTGGGACTTGTCCTTCAGTATGCAGCGTAATGGTTAATCAGTAAGAGTGAGAGCCCTCTCCAGGAGCACCCTCCATCTCTTTTAGATACTTCTGTCTCTAAATGGATTCGAATAGTGTCATCCTGGTCTGGAGCTGCCTGCCTTACCTCCACGGACCAGCTGTTGGCCGTCCTTGAAAACCCCCTGGCAGCATGGCACTGGCTGCACTCCTCCTTCCAGATGCTCACTGCATCCAAGCAAACAAAAAATACAGATTAAAAGGTCACTTTTCCACAGGGACAACTGCTTGCCTTGACAGGAGAGTCTTCTATTGACTCAGATAAGGGAAAGGGAGAGAGAGGGCAAAGTATGAAGGTCTAGGATCCAGGTGGAAATAGGCCTTTTTCCAGCTTTAGCCTATGGGATCCAGAGCAAAGCACAGGTTTCTGTCTGCCTTGGTTTCCCACGTACAGAATTAATTCAAGTGTACCATGTGGTTGTGAAATGGAAAAGTCTAAAATATGGCAGGAGTTTTAATAGTGCAAATGTAACACAGGTTTTGGTGTCAGAGAAAAATAAATGGTAGCCTGAGTTTTCATGGATGGAAAGAGACATTTGCAGAGGGTAATCTCTATTAGACTGGGGAGGGCTCTTATGGGGAAATTGCCAGTGCTAGGCAATTTTCTATCCTAGGGCATAGGAGGTTTATAACAGCCCCATGTGCTTTGGTTTAGATCATTTAGTCTGTTTTGCTAGCAAATATCACCATGTGCTGATAAGCTACATTTCAGCAAACCTTGGTAGAGTCAGCAGGGAGCCAGGTTTGTTCTGAGCTTTTACTTCATCAAAGCACATTCTTTCTTTTCTCTTTCATTTTTTCTTTTTTTTTCACTGAAGTACTGCAAATACTTCTGATCCCAATCTGAACAAATAATCCTGCACAGCAAACAGAAGCTGCAGTCCCCCGTACCTGCATCGCACCGTCCCACGTCCCACTCCCCGGGTGCTTCGGAGGAGTCATGATGATGCATCAATCACTGCAAACTCCCTTTGTACGTCCTCAACACCTACATCAATTCCTTGATGTACTGCGTGCGGAGCAGAGTAAACGTGGCGCTGTTACGCACCGGCTTTCCAGGCTGCAGCATCCCAGCCAGTTATCATTCCCCCCCATGGGCTGTAATTGGCCTTAGAAACCTGCGCGTCTTAATTTCTGGGCCCCAGCCCAGCTCCCGGTGAAGGTTCACTGCCTGCCAAGGTCACTACAGCCCTTGGCAATCCAGCGCAGAGGAAAAAGGAGGAAAGACTCCCTTTTCTGTGGATACAATTAAATTTCTGACACTTTCCAGTTATTAATTTGATTGGAACAGGGCAATTAAACCAGCTGTGCTGGGTCCGTTTTTTCAGGAAAGCCTCTTCCGGCAGCATTTCGGCAAGTTTGTCAGTGGATGCAACCCAAAACCTGGGGTCCGGCTCCCACCCAGAATTCTGCCCGGCTTCTGCAGACCTGGCTCACCTCAAAAAATACAAATGAACGAGAAAGCGTGGCCATGCTGCACCTGACTGACAGTGATGTTAAGAGACTGGTCATAATTGAATGTTAATTGAGGAAGATAGTTATTTACTTCAATGGGAGACAGCCCAGGCTTTTCCACATCTACTAAATAATGAGAAAGTACTGAGGGTGCTGTCGGTGCTGGGGGAATAATCACAATAACAATGTGGTGAGAAAAATGCAGTTTCCTCTTGGTAAACCTTTAACAGCAGCGAGAAATGCACGAGAGGAGAAGGGACGTTCTGTCCACACTCCCAGGAACTGAACTCTTGTTTTTACTGTATAATTTACTGTTGTCCTAATAGCGCTCCAAACCCCAGTAAACAACAATCAGGGATTTGTTGGGAGGCCACCAAGTTAGATGCGTCACCAGCACTTTTAAGATGCTGATGTAAACTGTCATTCTCCCCCTCACTCACACACCCAAAATTCTTTACTTTTAGGAAAAATTTAGTTAAAACTTCTTTGCTTTTTGTGGCTTTTAGTGTGAACTGGGGTCTGCCCTCCTCTGATCGCACTTCCATGAAGTGAAAGCACAGGGTCTGCTTTTGCTCCCATCACTTGGGGATGGAGACCACCATGGCAGGTGCTGTGCAAATATGACCTGAAAGAACGTCACAGCCCAGTGAACTTGGACTCAACACAGGATGTGGAACTACTGTCAGATGCAGCAACTAAAGGAGAAAAAGGGGAGCAAGGCAAGAGAAAACAGCCTGAACGTGTATTTACTCACAGAGGCATGATGTGGGCACAGTTCAAGCCCGCCGGCTTGGCAGAGCTCCTCGCTTGATCGGAGGAGTGGGGCGATGAGGGTGGGAGAGCGGTGTCTCTCCCTTGGAAACCAGTTTTGTCACTTGGGGCTGGAGGCAGGCATCACATTGATGAGGATGTGACACGCAGAGCGGCCACCTCTGCTCCGCAGCTCGCTGGTCCTGGGGGCATCACCACCCCCCTGCTCTGGGTAGGTTCAGCCCCAGGTCAGCGCAGGGGGCTGCAGCACGTACAGCTGACGGCTTGGGAAGTGCTCTAAGGGTGGTTGAGAGCATTCACCGTCACTACGTGGCCCACGATTTCAGGGAACTGTAGAGGGAACGTTATGTTACAGTGATATTTGGACTAAGTATTGGCTTTACAAATACCCTTCCCCAAATCTTAATGCGGTAAGATCTCTCTTGACTCTCATTTATACCTCTATCACTTCATCTCTGATCTATTGCTCCCTTTCTTAATAGCAGAGGGGAAGGGGAGGAGCAAAGAGGTGTTCAAATTCCACTCTATCAAGGTCCTCACAATGTAGTAAGAGCTCAAAAATCCATAAAATTGGCCATCATCTTTCAGCTGCAAAATCCCCATCATACACCGAGTATTACCACAACAATAAAAACCTCTCCATCTTTATTGCCACGGGGCGTATTGATCCACTGCAGTGTTTCCCTGAAACATTTGTATTTATGCACATGACTCCATGACCATTAACCAGATAGGGTGGAAAATCTCCAAGCCACCTCTCTGGCCGAACGAGGTTTTTCAGCTGAATCATTGAGACTATACTTCGATTTTCAGTGCTCATGCTGGCATTTTTATGATAGTGACTTTGGCTTATTAACAGAACATAGTGAAACCAGCTTGTTGGTTTTCCCCTCCTTTTCTTCACTCCATTATACCGAGGGACATTTATTACTTTTTGATAAAAGATGCACACCCCTCCCCTTACGAGAGGGGCGCTGAAGCAGGACGAGATGGATCCTGCCTTTGTGCACCATCCCCAGAGTAACCGGGGAAGGGCAAGAACAGGATTGTAATCATTCAATAAAGCGACAAAATACGGGACTGAAGAAAAAAGCTTAGATTAAATAATTCTTCGATGTCCCTTATGTCTTCATCTATTTCTCAAAAGGCATTACGTGCAAAGCAGAAAATGGTATTACTTTTTATATTAATAGAAGAGATGAATCATCTAATGCCATTCAACAGTTGGAACTAATATCAAGGTTCAGGTTTCACAGCTGGCTGTAAAAGAGACGGGAAAATAGTTGTACAGATCAGAAGTTGTTCATGTTTTAGGGAAGATCCATGTTCAGCCCCAAAGCCTGTGACTTCCTCTGATCTCTAACTAGTAGTCTGAAATGGAAGGTCTCCCTTTAAAACCTTCAAACTTAACTCTGGATCTCCTGAGCCCAAAACAGCCAGGCAGAGCATTTTCAGGATATGCAAAGAGGGCAGTGTGGGCTTGCTGCCATATAGCCAGCCTCCAAAAACCCCAGACAACCTTTGGAAGGATGATGACAGGCTTCTTCTGGGTGTCTAGAGCCTCTCATCGTGGCGGCAGCAACCTTGCAGCATCGCTGCGAAGGCTACGAAGAGCCAGGTCGCACACCAAGGGTGCAGCCCACCAAGAACAGAGGACACTGGGACTGGACGTCCGCCCTGCAGTGTGGAGACCACCTCCCGCAGCCCAACGGGACCCAGCGACATGGCAGGGTCTCTGTGCACCGCTGAGCTTTGGAGGTAGCCCAGGGTGAAAGGTGGCTCTGGAGCAAGGCATGAGTAGGTCCACTGATAATGACAAACGGCTTATCCAAAGATCTGTGATTTTTGGGATGCTCGTTCAGTGGATTAAAGACTGAGGTGGCTCCTCCCCATGAATCACTCTATCATCTCCTAGAGGCTGCCCGACCTCCACCTCCATCCCTTGCACCACCAATACCTGAATAACCACGTGAAGTGGCACCAAATTGTTGGTCCCGGTTTGACCTAATGCATTAGACTGTAAAGCACAGTGAAGCAGAAGCTGTTTCTGCTGCAGAGGTGGCAACGTACGTACAAACTGCTGCAGCCATCTGGGTTCAAGCCACCTGCATAATCAGACAGCGGTTTTGGAAAAAGCCTGGATGCAAGCCCACCAGCCCAGGGCATTACGACTAACCATGAGAGAGGAAATAGAGGGAATGGCATGCATGAGGAGTATGAGTAGTACAGTCTCCAGAGCAAGAGGAATTAATTGCTTGCATCCCGATTCTTTGCAAGGTGTGGAAGTCAATGGGAGGGAAGGGTGCCCACGTCTTGGAGAACAAAGGTGCGTAAAGCCAGGGTCACCTTTCACAGCAAAACTTCAGAGAAATTAGATGACAGCCCATCCGTGCTAAGAGTTTCTCCACATCAGAGGTTTTGAATTGCAGCAGAATAATTCCAGCATCTGTAATTAGCACTTCCATTAAATTCTCATTGCTCTCATATTAATTTCAGGAGTTTGGAACTGTCAGAAGCGTTATTAAGGGACGCTATCCTTGTCAGGAGCTGCAAATAAAAGTTGAGCTCCTGATTAGAAGTTTAGGGCAGGCCTCATTATTTTCTGCATCAGAAGAGTAGACTTTTTTGGGTTGCCCTCCCAGTCAGTACTGTTTCATTACAGAGGGTCTCTAATTGTTTCTGCCTCAGAGCTATTTAATAAAAGACAACTTGCTTTTCATATGAGCCTTAGTGAAGCCAAATACAAAAATGCCCATTTGTGTTCAGAGCCAGAAAGGCACAGTGAGACTGGGAAGGCGCTGGAAGGAGTCACTTTGGAGTTTTCCAAATTACCTACTGACTCGACCAACAAAGGCAGGGTGGGAGGTGTAAGTCCCATGCCAATATTTAGCCTTCCTTGACTTCAGCAGCTACCTGCATCATCTCTTGCTCGTCACTGCTCCCCTAGCAGAGGTAGCACCACCCAGGCACCTCCCACCATCCCTCTGGGCATGGTTGAATCCCATGGGGAATGGGGATTAACTGTCCCTCTCATTAAGTACCTTACACAGCATGTGAACCAGTATGATTATTTTGGTTTTAAAAATATACCCAGGTTCCTGACTCCAGATGTAGTCATGCCCCCAGCATAGCCCCAGCCGTGGGGACCTGGGGATGAAGGGTTGTTAGATTTGGACAGGGAGTGGACATCATGTGGCAAACCAGATAGAGGAAATTTCATAAGCAAAAACTGGCCACATTGTGCTGCGAGGCTACGCTCCCTATATGCAGTATCCATTGGAAAATAGGTATCCAGGCACAGACAGGGATGCAGGCTGGTGATTCTGCCTGAGCGCAGCTGCTCTGTGGCTAAAATCAGGGTTCAGGGCTGCTCACCAGAGCAGCAGCAGCGTTTGCAGCTAAACGTTTGCCTGGAAATAAAGATTCAGATGGACTTAACCTCATGGTAAACTCACGTCAGACTTGCGTAATCGTTTTCATGGGAAACTGAAGCTTGAAAAATCAAGTCATCACAAAATACCTTATTTTGGATTTAAAGAAAGATTTCACTCCAGATAGGTGTTCGGTTCTGTAATTTATGCATTTGTTGTTAAATACAAATTGAAATAGTCTTTCAATTAAAAAAAAATATACATTTGGAGGGTCGAATAAGGTTTTACTAAATCTGATTATTCCATACGTACAGAGTGACAATTCACAGCAATTATTTTTTTTCAGTTTGGGCAGTAAACAAGAAACTGGCTATTTATCCAGTGAGCTGCCAAATGCTTTATTCTTTCTGATGCTGAACATCTCTGAAGACAGAGTTCTGTATTCCCTTGGTTACTTTTTAATTACATTGCAATAAAATTGCAAGGAATCTAATTTTGCCAGATGAAGCCCAGGGACTCTGTGGAAGGTGATGGGGGTCTAGCTATTTTATACACTAATTACACTAGCACAGGCCCTGGAATACTGTGCTATTTTTATTCATTCATGAAGAAAGAAAAAAAAAGCCCTTTCGTCTAGATCTGAGTGACTGCTATTTCATTCTCAAAAATAGTCAAAGCACTCTTCATTTCTCAAAAAACAGCTGCCCTCTTCTGTTTCCAGGGGATATTACCACCTTTTGAAATCCTAACGCGTGTGCTGTTGAAATCAAAATAAAATCCCATCGCTTCGCCTGCCTCAAAACAACAAACCAATATCAATAAAGCACTGCCACTCTTCTTAAAACCTCTGAAAATGGGGCAATATTTAATAAGAGCTTGAAATATGGATTGAAGGAGGGAATTGTTTGGGGTTTTTATAAGTATGTCTGCAGTGCCATCAGGAGGTGTGATCACAGCATGGGAAAGCTTGCCCAAGCTGAGGCTGAGCAGCTCAGTTAGGCAGTACAGCCGTCAGGACAGACGGATGCTGGCGCACGGATGAGGGGACGAGCATCCCGCACACATCCTTCATGGGACCTTAACAGCTCTGGGTACCCACAAGAGCCACCGCAAGGTATGACCACCTCTGCAACTGCCCCTCCGACTTCAGAGCCTCAACTCAGCTGAAGACTGATGGGACTCCAGCTCACGAAAACATGCAATCTTCTAAGGGGCTACAAGACTTTTGAAAATTTCACTCTTGAGTTTTTGGTAGCCAATTGCAAAACCACAGCCTGAATCTGCAGTGGGTGCGAGGCTGGTTGGTGCTTCCCAAGCAGCGCATCACGGCCCACAGCAAAGCTGCTTGACCAGCAGGCAGGTGGGAAAAACACAGCCTGGGGAAGTGGACACCAACTAATATGAGTTATTTTGGAATTATGGATTACTGTGACACATTCCCTCCAAAACTTGCCTCAGTTCTGTATTGTCCTGGATTTTTCAGATACTACAGCCAGGGAATAAAGATTCAATGCTTCTTAGAGGACTTCAGGAGGGTGGCACGATCTCAGGACATGATTGCTCACTTGTCTCCTCCGTGTTATAAAATGCCAGCCATTTTAGAGCTGCCCCTTAAAAGAAGGATCAAGTGCATCACTGCACTTGCATGAATATTCAGCACAGACAGATTTGCCACATGTGTATTACACCTTGTATATTATTTACATTCTTATAAAATAGTAATGAAATCAGTCAACCCACACTTGCTTTTTCCCCAGAAGGACAGGCAAGACTCCCTTGACACAGACGAATGTCACGGCTTCACCAAGGGCCCATTAAAGAAAAAGTGGTGGCTCAAATGGTGAAGATGGAGCAAACAGCTGCTCCCCATTCTCTGCTCCAAAGGAAGGCTGGGCACAAGGATGCTGGTTAAAACTGGCCTCTTGCTGCGTACGTGGCTCTCTTTTTCCAAATAATAGAGCCTGCCTGGACTCGGGGCACCTGGGTTTGTACATGTGCTGCAAATGAACAAGACTGACCCCCAGAATACTACATTTCATTGCCCGTTTATCTTCAGAACAAGATCTTCCACTGCAGTTGGTGATTTGGGTTTAAAAAGGTAATAAGGTAAAGGTAGAGTAAGAGGAGTGAAGCTCGGTGGACATACCCCTCCTCAGGGTGGCTCTGGATCAGCACAGCCCTAGGTCTCACAGCTCCTGTTTTGCTTTTCCTCCCAGGAGGTTTCCACGTGCACCGCTTGACTTTCAACCTTTCCCTGCAGCCTCAGAAATAGATTTCCCTGCTTTGAGGGTGTAAAAAAGAAAGTATTTGGAAACAGCCTCAAAGCACACAAAGCAGATGAAGAGGTAACGCACGTTTAGCCCTTCAAAGGCTTCGTTTCTGCAAGGTGACAGTTTGCTTTGGTCATACAGCAACTCCACGGAAGCAAAAAGCTGCAGCCATGATTCTTCCACGGTGCTGTAAGTGGCATCATCTGTACTGGGTTAACGGCAGCACTTCCAACAAAGATAAGTCATTTCTAATAAACAGAAACTGGAAAAGCCTCCAGCATCAAAACAATATTAAAGATTGAATACTTCTGGGAAAGACACGTGGTATTTGTCTGGCAAAATTGCTGCTAGCCATCCGACACTATAATTGTAGAACATTAAGTTTTATCCCAAACGCCAAACATAAATGATGCCCCTGTGTGATGTGACACAGCTTCATTTCCTTCTGGAGGAAAGCTAGATCATCTTCAGCAGCACCTGCTGAGAACAGGGTGACCTCAGCCAGCCTCCACGACAACATTCAAACGCTTAAAATTTGGCTGTGGCACTGCAGCATTGAGATGGTGGGTTTCTATATGGACCGTGTAGCTTGAGATTGGTAACTAGCACTGCACCCCCAGAGACAGGGGACTGCAAGTTTTTAATTTTGACGTAGGCACTTCAGGCAACCCCAGCTCTGCCCAGGAAATTGCCCTGGATAGCTGTAGCTATGCTCAAAGGCTACAACTACACCCAGTGCAGTCGCACAACCGCCCACTAAGGTAGGGGTAACATTTTGTAAAAGACTAAGTCTTTTACAAGTTCTAAGTCTTGTTTTCGAAGACTTGCAATCAGATTTACAAAAATGCTACAGCAATTTAAAATGTCTTCTGAGATTTATGAAAGCACCCAAGGTGCCAAATGTTGTTAAATGTTACCCATGACCTGTGCCACTCTTGTGTCCAAGGGCTGGCAGGGTCACCCAAGGGAACTTCAGATTTTTCTCTCTGATTCTATTCTCACTTATTCCACCATTACATTTCACTCAGGGATGTATACATCACATTCTCTTTTAAGTACTACAGCCTACAATCTGGACCCATGGTATGTCTTTGGGTCCTGATACTCTGGGGAGGCATGCTGTGATTTGTAAGACCGGTGCTGTATCCACCGTGAGAATATTATGTTGTACGCCAACGACAATAAACATTGGCTGGCATTTTGTAACCTCAAAGCTGTCCTAAACAATTCCAGAGAGCTTGGCTGCCCATCCATTTACCATGCAGTTTGTTAAGTGAGCAGCCCGACAGTCGCAGTAATAAAGCTTCACTTTCTCCTAACAGCTTTAGGACATCATTTCTTAAATCAAGACAATGTCTTTGAAGTTAGTGAGAGGAGAAGGCACTGCTGGCTTTGTTACCGCAATCAGAAATGCAAGTGAAAAGCCTGCATGCTAATTGTTAAGACTGTTGCCATATAATTAGCATACATAGTCTGTACCCAAATTAAGAACAACTCCCTTGGAAGCTTATTATGTCCTAATATATACCCAGCATGTATATACATATAGCTGTGGTCTGATCCATCCTGGCATTTCTTAGCAGCTGTGAGAAGCTGTGCGAAGATCAATGCTAATCTAGATTAACAACGTGTCTTCAGAAATCTGTCCCACGTATGAGACACTAGGCAACGCACGAAAGGACTCCAGGCTGATGTAACCACCTCCCTATGGAGAAACTTGTTAAGGGGAGAGCTATTACTCCATGCATCCACACCCAGCCTGGACTTCCAGTGCCTCTCATCATACTCCGTTCACCCGCAACCTCCGATGCTTCCTTCAAAGCTTCAGGTATGTGGCTACTTCTTTCGTTTTAACAATTGTTGTCATGTCTTCTGCACTGATATTGGGGTAACACACAGCCCACCCTAAGGGCAAGGGCTTAACCCGGCCCTGCTGCATTTTGCCTTTGTGGGAAAAGACTGCAGGGGAAGGCACGGTGTGTTCAGCCATGCATAGCGATCCCCCAACCTTCTGCATCCCGCCTGTGGTCCAGGACTGCGGTAGACCAGCCTCAAGGGAAGGCTAATACAAACAGTCAGCAGTACATAGCTTGGATTTTATCAGGCATTATTTCAAGGGTACAACTGCAAACATGGCAGCTGGATATCCAGCATGTGTCTTGGGACTGCAGGATTGGCAAAAGACAGACTGGTACTATCCGTTTTGACTTCCTCAGTTTTGTGAGCCTGGGGTCACTGCAACCTTGAAACATTCCTCTTTTTTTTTATTTATATTCTTCTGTTACCACTTTTCAATAACATTCATTAGAGATGTCTTGGGGTTTGCGTAATAAAAATCTGTGCTTCACACAAATAAACAAACTTCAAATTGAAGTCATTAAACAAACATTATAAAAGCTATCCTATTAATTAAATTTCTGTGACTGTGTTACAAGGTAAACCAAAGACATACTAGTCAAAACAAGACCCCCAAAAACATCATCAGAGAGACCAATCATAAGAGAAGGCACAAGGAGCACCCAGCTTGGTGCCAGCTGCCAGGCAGACCAGCAGAATGCACAGCAGCCCATAATCCCACCTGACATACTCCATACATTAACTGCATTGTTCCTCTGTCTGAATTTGGACCTGCTAATCCAAGTATGCTGTCACTGTTACCCGAGTAGCAGGTGCTCACCAGCTTTTACAAACAGAAGCTACTTGTTGAAGACTCCCACGTATTTGGTAGCTTGGCCATTTCCTAATTAAGCCCAACATGCTGCTGCTGAGATACCACAGACAATATTAGAGGTAGCTGCAGTAAGGAGCTACTGGAAAATGATCTCATAAATAGTAGATAATACCAAGGGGGAAGAGTCCTTAAAGGGGCTGCTTCACATACACACGCACACATGGCAGGTCAAAGCGGAGAAGGACGAATCCCTCAAGGCTGCCGAGACTCCACGCAACCGTGTTCATTTCTTCTTACAACCCTACACCTTGTTTTTACAGTACCTTGATGTTGAGAAACAAGCCTTAGATTAACACTGTTTTAAACATCTTTATATAAACAGCAAACACCTGCCAAAGCAACTCTGTAGTCTCAGATAATACACTGTGCATAATCTTCCTATCTCTCTTTACACTTGTGTAATTCCACCGACTTCAAATAGATCCGCTCTTGTTTCATGCAGGTAGAGAGGTGAAGCAAGCCCAGTGGAATAAGGCCAACTGAAAGAATATCATTCCCTGAAGGATTAGACCAACAAATTCCAGGCATTATCTGCTACAGCAGCTCATTACTATTCCAAAACAGACAAGCAGCATTCAATCCAAGTGCTTTAGGAGAACCAGAAGTAGGAACAGAGAGATTTTACGTGAAGTGGACATAAATCAATACAGAAGAGCCTCCAGAACCTGCACTTTGCAAACATGCACCCTCTACAATTCTCCTAAAAGCTGTTGTTTTTCCATCTCTCCACTAAGATTTAATGGCAGAAGCAATATTGACAGCTCCCTCTGCCAAATATCATTATTTTTAAACCATATGCTAAAGTCCATTTCCTAACGCACCGTAAAGCTGTTATATAAACAACAAAAATCAAATGATTATGCAAGTTGGTTTTAAAAACCAGTAATTTTCATCAGTCTGCGAACAGAGAGTTGAATGTGGCAGGGTGAGCAGCCTGGTATTTAAAGGCCTTGGGTTCAACCTCCTTTTTCAGCCACAGACTTTCTGGGTGAATCACTTATTTTTTTCTAAACTTTACTTCCTCAGCTGTAAAAATGTTGCAAGACAACTAAATGAGATCCTGAGACACCAGGGTAATTAAGGAAGTGGAAGGAGGGATATCTATGCTTTTAAATCATACAATTAGTCTCAGATTTTCATCCATTTTTGTATTATTTTATTTGCTGCCTAATTTAACAGATGATCATGGCTCCAAATTAGGTTGCCCAGGTATCTCTGTGTGTCACTATGGTTTGGCTGTACCAAATTGCTAGAGAATCCATACAGAATACAATTACCACATGTAAGTATTTAAAAGGCAGTGCTTTAACATCTGATAAGGGGAACACACTGCCCTGTCAAGGTTTGCTCCTCTGTGGTTCCTAGGATGGCTGAAAGGAACATCATCTGCTTGGGCATAAGACAAGGAAAGGCTGGGGTCAGATTTAACATTAAGTTCCAGTTCCAAGTCTTTATGACCCGCTTTACTACAAATAAGAAAACATAAAACCTCCTGCACTTGTTAGCACAGAAGTCACCTAAGCACTTAGGCGGCTCCCAGCCCAACAAAACAGTAAATCAGGATAATTCCACCACAGTGTTACTATTCACTGTAAGAGCCTGATGCCTTGAATAACAGAGAACAGGACACATCCCGGTTCACAGTTGTCTCTACATTCAGAGCTGCACCTCATCAGCAGTCACACACCCTGACTGAATCCAGGTGCCACCAGGACACTGCCCTCGAGGTCAACAGCTGACTGCACTAACAGCATGGCAGCAGCACCAAGGAACCGCAACGTTCTTCCTCTTCCCTGAGATGAGCCCAGCAAACCCCAGATCTTCTCTGCTTCAAGGCTCAGGTACAAGATGTCCTTTCTGTTTGGAAAGTCATTTATGCTGCATAAGCATATGCTCTTCTGGAGCCCTCAAGGAATGAAAGAGGGAAATAGCACACTGGCAAAAAATGTGCAAATGTAAGTATCACCAGGTTCAGCTTGTCCCCACCTTTTTACAGTTAGAGTTGAAAGTCCGCCTGTGGCTAGCCTGGGGCTGTTCCAGAGCTTGTGCTGTCTACCCAAGGTGGAAGCACACCTGGAAACAGACCCCTTCCCATATCTTCTGGGTCCCACCCTGTCAGGTGCTGAGCACTCCCAACCCCTCTTGAAGCCAAGACAGCTGAGAGGGAGAATTCCATGGCTTTTGGTCTTAGCTGAAAGAACACTGACTCCATTCCAGAGCAACAAATTCCACACTGGCCTATACTCCTTTATCATATTATTCATGTAGCTGCACTCAGTGCTAGGCTAAAATCAATTCAGTCATGCATAGTCCAGCCATATCACAAGCAGTAGCAATACCAAACACTAAGGCAGTGCAATGATAAGAGCAAGATGATTTATTATATACTGAAGAAGGAAAAAAAAAAAAAGAAAAAATCATTTTCATCACCTATTCCCTCACTGGGGTCAGTACAATATAAAGAAAATAAGGATAAATGTACAAAACCAACCTGACAAGAAGGCTCTAGATGAAACACGTTCAAAGCGCTTACAAATGATGTTGCTGGACAGATGCAGAAGGAAATTAAATCAAGTAGCTTTCCCCTGCAAAACACAGACTGAAAAATTGATTTTATTTTTAAAAATCCACAGTCCTGCCTTCACCTGCTGATATTTCAGATAAAAATGTACAGTTTTAGTTGTGATAGATTTTTTTAAAAGGAGATTCCCAGAACTACTATTTGATGAGATTTATTTGAAAGAGGATTTTCTTTTCACTTCCAACTTTATGCAGATGGCAAAGAAGCCAGCCCAGCTCAAAACAACAGGACCCTAAGCACTAACTTCAAAGAAACCAGGTCCATACTTCTCCATTAACCCTTTGGCAACCATGGCATTCATTTTCCAATAACTGGCAACAGATGGCCACCTCATCCAGAGCATCCTTGTATATATGGTTATAAAGTTTAAAAAAAAAAACAAACCCTACCCAAAAAAAAAAATCCACCACCGAACCCACACAGAACAAAAACCACATATATGAGAAAACATCAGCAGTATGAAATTCCTGAAGGGTTTTTCAAGGCTTGCTCCTACTCAACCAAAGTCAACGTACTTCAAACTATTTAGCTGGAACAGGACCAAATCCTTACAGAACCAGACACACTTTCCTCAAAAAGCAAAACCTTAAGAGTGTTGTAACCCAAACACAGGAGTAAAAGGCAGATTTTAGCAATGTACCTTGCCTGGCCCTAGCCACCATTATATTTTTAGCTAGGGTATTTTATTTACCTCTGACGAGGGCAAGGTTCCCATTGACTGCAGTGGGAGTATTACCTACGTAACGTAGCCAGAGGACATCATGCATTAGTGAGCTAAAATATGAATCTGTGCTTATGGCAATAGCTTCCCCTTGTGATGCCCTATAATGGGCATCCAGAAAAGGGAAAAAAGACAACAAGCTTTACAGAATAAAATCTGTATTTTGTTACACTGATGACCGTCCTAAGCAACTCCACAGAAGTTTTCAAGGTTCCTTTTGATGTATGTGAAGAAAGCAAAAAGTCAAGAGTAGACCAATGTTAGGCAAGATTAGAACACATTTACTCATTAGTGCAGAATGCAAAATAACAGCTAATGCTTAATACAAACAAACTAGAATCACTTTCATACTCCTCACAAATACATGGATTCCACACAGTTTACTTCCTTGCCTTAAAAGAAACGCTTAAATGTAGAACTTCATTTGTCTCTAAAATTGTCATCCCAACTTACCAAAGAAACCACTGGAGAAAAAAAAAAATTAGAAATGGACATTTAAGAGCAAGTTGCAAGGAAATCACCATTTTGTCTGGCATGAAAAGAAACAAAAAAGATCCACTGGTTGGATTTGGGATTTTTTGGTTTTGGGGTGTTTGTTGTTGTTTGGGGATATTTTTTTGCATTAAGGTACAGAAAACAATACATAGGTGGGAGGGAAAACATTTTCACAAATATAATAAATACCTGATCTGATTCAAAAGCAAAGTGCGATGTAGAGTCTTCTATTTAAACAAAAACAACCTACAGAATAATGCCTTAAATATTAACAAATCAATTAGTGGTCAGCACAGTAAAATAAATATGAACACACTGATATTTTGTTTCTAGCAGCAAAGGTCATTAACCTACTGGCCAATGTGACAGCTTCACAGAAGTCCTGTTTCTTGGGTTTGGTACTTTAACATGAGAAAAGGATTAAGTGGGTCTAGAAAGTGGAACTACAGTTGTACGGTATTCTCCCCAGCCCATCTATGTCAAACAGGGTTTGGCCAGGACATGCTTTCAAATGTGTGTTGAACACTAATTTAGAGAACAGATTTCACAGAATAAAATAAAGATCCACCCAGTTTCCCATGCTAACAAGTATGAGTTTGGATTGACCTGAACCCTAATGAGGTTCAGTGAGGTGTTGTGTCTTCTCTTTGTGGTCAACAATTGTCTGTGCTGGAGGGAGAGGGAAGATCACAAGCCATTAAGCAATGCTGAAGGTGGGGAGGAAAGCTTTGGTCATTTGTAGGGAAGGGCCACAACAGAGCGCTGGGGCAAAGCGAGTCTCAGCTGCTGCTTCCAGCAAGAAAGATCTTTCTTCCCGCGTAGGAAACCTGTCCTACTTTGTTGCTTGAGCCCCCCTCTCTGCTTTATCCCTGCTATGTAACCCACCGCTTTGAAATTCTCAGGATGATGACATTCACTTCTTGTACTCCCTTGAACAAAACAAAGCAGCTACAGGCCTCTCTGTTCAGGGCAGACTCAAGCAATTCCTCAAAACCAGGCTCAGCCCTGTGTGGAGAGGAGCCCACAGGAACAGCGCCCTGTGCCTCCCTCGCACACCCCCCGAACGCGGTAGCACCCTGGCGTGCTGCGGCACGTTTGCACCAGCTGCGTTACCAGGAGGTGACAGCACGTGGAGCAAACTGAGTATCGATACCTCCAGCCATCACTGGAAGTGCCAAATGAGGAGCAGATTGCTGGGCTGAAAGCAGGAGCAGCAACCAAAGCAAAACGGTGAACAGTTGATTTCTGGGACACAGGAAAGCAGAAAGGATGCCTTCTTGGTCCTACCTCTAAGCTAGACAACACCAGTACCTACAGCTCATCCAGCTCCTATTTTTCTAAGTGTTGGTTTTCTGCTACTGATTGCAGCCTGTGGGAAATGCCACGCTTTAATTTACAGCGGGAGGGATGTTTAACCATAATGCAGGGATCATTCTGGTGAAACACACTATGGGTAGGCTTATCCAGCTCCCCTGTCCCTGCACAGTGGTGTCAGCCTAGCGAAACAAAAGACAGAACACAAAGAGAAAACCAGAGCTGTTCTTTGACTGCAAAAGATGAGGGGAAAAGGCTGATGAGGGATTTTTTTTGCAAGGAGAATGTTCTTCAAGGCCACACAGGTGAGCCAGGGGCAGGAAAGCACAGGAGATACAGACTTACAGGCTGTAAAAACTGCACAGTTAGTGCTCTGCAACCTGGGCACCTCCCACCTTCTAATGTGCTCCAGCTCACAAACCCTGTTTACGTGGCCTTTGCACAAAGCAGGGGAGAGAATCCCCCCTTCAAGAGGATGTCCGGTGGCCTGCCTGTATCTGCCGAGCAAGGACCATCATGGAATGACGTTGGTGGTTGCTCCGACTACTGTGCAAGACCTCACCTTGCCTGGATTTAGGAAGGATGCATTAAGGTTGTATGGCTACCTGATGCTCAGGTAGGTAACCATAACAATACTTGGTTTCTGAGGAGCAGCCAAGTTCAACAAGCCTTTTTGAGGTGGATTAGAAAGATGAACAACAACTATCTGGAATTTTTTGTAAGTTTACTCATTTTTTTGTTTTTTTAAGGCAAGCAGAAAATTCTTTTGGAATGCAAGAGGCAGAATCAGAATGGCAAAAAAAGGGGGTGGGGCAGCTACCTTCAACATTATGCACTAGGTAAAATTTATCCCTGGTAAAATGCTACTGAAACCAACAGAGCTGCATCTAATTCAACCTACTGCCTAAAGAGGAGTGAGAGACAAGCCATGATGCTCCCTTTATCCCTCTCTCTACCTGCCACTCTAGTCAATGAAGCTGTACCAGCGTACAGCCGCAGCAGCGCAGTGGTGAATCGGGTCCAACGGCGGTTAGCTACACACCCCACTTGCTACTGGAGCCAGTGTCTTAGAAACACTGTGAACTGGATTCCAACCACAGCTTCTCACATCTACCCAAACGAGCAGAAAAATGAAGGTCAGCCCTACTTCTGCTCTTTATCTTCTTTCTACTTTTGCTAAGGAAAATCAAAACAGAAACACAACCTCTGGGTTTGTCTGCACTTATAAAGTTGCTAACAAGTTTCATGAATACTTCTGTGTGGCCAAAAAGCTGTTACTCAAACAATCATCACCCCCGACATTTACTTCCTACCAAGTTTGGATGTTTTATGGTCCCTAAAACAATGAAACTCACATCAAGGAATAGAATTAAAACCCATTCTGAGATGGGAAAAGAAAAAGGGGAGAAAAATTCATCCAATATTGGTAGCTGTAGTTCAAAGGAGCATTTCACCTCTCCTCTATAACACCCACCGAGCTTTGTCCAGGGAATGGCATGGAAGTAGGACACACCGATATCTGCTCCTCAAGGTCCAGGCAGCCCTACTCTCTCATGGCAACAGAGCTGCAGGCCAGAGATGAACACTGTCTCTCGTCTACCTCAGTAAGCAAAGAAATTACAGCTAACAGCTCCTTCCAACCTATCCTCAACCCTACTCAGTCTAAGGCAGAATCAGAACAGAGTACAATTAATCTGAGCAGGTTTGCTTTCCAATTCAGTTCATTAAGCCAGAGACACCCCACCCCAGACTCTCCTCAGGGATATGAACTACACACATGGTGCATTAAGGTGCCCATCCAACAACAAGAATCTTTTTTCACTGCTAACTGGTAGAAGAGAGTATTTATGAATGGGGCTAATCGGCTGATATCCAGTGTCAGATGTTCAGAATGAAATCTGCATCACAGAGGAAGTGGTAAGAGGCACAACCCTCCAAGGCGGAGAGGTACGCACAGCCTTTCTACAACGATGTGGAAAGAACTTACTCTGGGCTGTAATGGGGGCCACAAGCAGCAGTTTGTGGACAAGTACATCACCTAATTCACACATTCACAGGCCCCATTCCTGACCCTCCTTTACAAGCTGCCCAGAGATTCAGTCTGCTGTTAGGGAGGCATACTGGAGCACTGCTCTGCACTGTGCAAAGAGGGAAGTGGGCTTTGCACATGGTCCACCTGTGTGGTAGAACCACAGAAGTTCCCAGCACTTCTTGGGCTTTGCATATCCATGCAGAAGGCTGGGGAGAAAACAAAGTCCTCCCCGCCACTCAATACAATGAAGAGCCTTAGATAATTAGCAAACAAACATCAAAAACACTTCATGTCCTGCACAGCATCATCCTGCCAACTATGATAGAAAAAAAACCTAACCATACCATTAAGTTTGCAGGTGTTACATGTATAGCTCGAGAGCATACTCCTATCAAATGGAGCACAAAGCAGGGCATGTGGCAAACAGCAGGCGAGAGACAAGCTGCTCTATTTGCAAACTACTACCAAGGGTGGCATGTCATTGTACATAGCCTAGGTTCTCCATCTCATGCCTATACCGCTGTTCGGACACCTTGCTTTTATGCTGTTTGCTTTCTAAGTGCTGTCTGAACTCCATCTCCTCGCTGGCCCCGGCGTTGCACATGGAGCAGTAGAACTGGCCGCTGGGAGTGACGCACATGGCCAGATCCCGAGGAATCCTCTGGCGTGAGCGGGGATTGAAATAGGGACCTGAGGAGACAGAAAGGCCTGCTTTATCTACAAGAAAGAAAAGCTCTAGGCATTTCAGTGACAACTTCTAAGTTCAACAAATGTTGAAAAAGAAGCAAAGATTAGTTTCTTTAACTGATTAGAGTCTGAACCTTATTTTCCCACGACTTCTCCACTGAGATCCAGATTTACAGGGCTGTAGCACATCAGGGAGCAGTAATTGCTTGTATTTTCTAAATCAGACTGGACTTAGTGTCCCAGTCTTGTTAAAAATCAATAGGGCTTTGAAAATTAGGAGTTTAATCATTTAAGTGGTGAGGCAAGCCTTTTTTTTTCCACCTTAACCCTCCAACTCCAGAAGTAAACCAGTCTTTTGATCAGAATAAGTTGCTGCAGTTAAAAATCTTCTCAAGCTCTATTAAATAAATTTTGTAATAATTTTACTTTTCCACATGACAGCGGTTAGAATGACACAATTAAACCAAGTTTCACCAGGCATCAGAGTTTCAGCTAATACGTGCTCATTACACAACTCAAAATGAAAAGAAAAAAGAGAAACAGATGCTGGGCAGGACACTATAAAACACACTTTAAATCACAGTAAAGAGGCAAAGTTAGTATCTAACACCTGGGGAAGGATTCTATTCTAGGAACAGATGGTCTTAGAGGGAGGCTAACCTGCTCTCTCATTCTGGTCATGGGAGTGCAAGTACAGGTTGATGTGCTACAGTAGGAGTCAAAGCACCTGGCCACTCGCCAAGAAAATAAAGCAGGAAAATTGTCACCACTTAGAGCAGCCTTAGAGACAGGCAGATGGTAAATTAAGTTACAAACTGAGAAACTGAACTAACAAGCAGGCTGACAAAACAAAGCAACTTTAGCAGCTGGGAAAAAACATGCAGACATGAAGGATCAGCAGAGCTAGGATCAGCTCTTTTCACAACCTGCCTCTGCTAAAACAGACCTCCGAAACAGAAGATAAACAAGCCTGTTTATTATTTATTATTATTCCAACTATAGAACAGATGCAAGCTCCCAGTTACCTGTGTTGTTTTGAACTGTATACATATTTCTTCTGTTCTGCATCATCTTATATTCATTCCCTTCTTTCCTTGCCCTTCGTTTGCCTAGTTCTGATGCATCCCTGAAGATTAAACAAATATGAACAGCTGAAATGCAGAGTTTTCTTAGAAAAAGACTGCCAGAGACATTGCCACATGCTTTCAGCCTGAGCGTGAAGTTGAACAATACCTACGAGAATGAGTTATTCTGTGCTTCTGCAAGACGCAGCCGTTTGGCATGATTTTTCCCTTGGTAGTGAGCCTGTGCCACAGCCGGAGAACTAAATGAGGCATCGCAAAGCTTGCAGTAATCATTCTCTGTGGCCAAGATCACTCGGCCACCTGGTTTACTGGATCCCATCTAGCAGCAAAGGGAGAGACAGCATGTAAAAGAGAAGGTTAAGTTGTTGAAATATTTGAATCACAGGAACTGAGACCAGTATTGTCTTCGACAGGCAGCAAGAGGGCTGGAATTAGAGCATATGGATTAGGACACTCAAGTGCTCCCCAAACTGTTCTTACAAGAGCTTCAATTTCCCTGCCTAAGCCTCCAGGAGAATCTGCAAATTTCTTGAGATCTAGGCAAATCCCTGGCCTCAGATGGAGAGGAAAGCAATTTGAACTAACACCCGGTACACCACAGAGGCTTGCTTACTTCCCAGTAACGATTTAACTCCTCTACTCCTGACTACCGAGAGCTGATAAACAGTGACTTTCACACTGAGGAAGATCCACTGAAAAGTAAAGGTGCTTCTGTCTCCTATTTAGTGTACCCAATCTCTACACAGTACTCTGCCTCTACACAGCTCCCTGACCTTAGCTCTCCTAAGAGAGAAAAAACAGTTGCAGAGCTGCCAAATCTTTGATCCTTACCCTTCAGGTAGGAGGAAACCTGGATTAAGACTTCCAAGGAAGGACCCAACCTCACAATCAGTAGCTCCTACCACATGAATGGTACCTCCCCTGCTAGTCAGACCACAAGCAGCTGGGGCAGCAACCACGTCTCACCAGTGTTAGTGTATCATCCAGAGAAAGTGCTTTGTAAACAGTGCAGCAGCAGTGATTCATACAGCCCTGTCACTGTGGCACCTGCCAAGTCCAGCTTCTTTCACGTCTCCTTTGATACTGTTGAAGCTTATAGATGCACACACACAACCGATTTCTGTGTTGCAACTTGAACCCTTGCAGGGCCCCAAAGTGGCCTTTTTACTGCCATGGACCATTTCCTCCATTAAAAACATGCATCAGAAACCACAGCAAGTACAGCACCCACATCCCACTACCTAGGACTGGGCCCCCATGCCTTCTCAATTCAGTCCTGTGAGCTGCAAAGTCATTTTCAATGGGACTGAGTCTCCCTCTGGCAGCCCTGACAGCATGTATAACAATCTGCTGCTTACAGCAAACGCTCTTCGCTTTTCCACAGACAACAGAGGCTTATGCTTTCTGAAATGACAGGCACAGCTTCGACCCCTGCATCCCAGCAGTCACATGCAAAAGCCAAGTTAGCTGTTAAGTCTCATGACAATCAGAAGTGATGAATTCTAGAAGGAGAAAGCAAAAATCATCTCTTCTGCCTCTAAGTGCCCAAGACAGAATTAATCTGGATCACTGAGGGAACAGTCCATTCACCCTACACACAGGAATAAGCACTGCAAAAGGCACAAAAGAGGTATTTGGTAAAAGCCCTGGGCAATGGCTGTAGGAGTATCTAAACACTTTTTCCATATAGGCTTCCCTCACACAATGCATCGTGCAGAGCAGATGCCACACCCTTATGTCCAAATCCAGCTCCAACAATGCTGTTTTATACCTGCCCTTAAACAACCATGATCAGCAGCACATCAGACTTACTTAGGAATCAAAGTATTTGCCACATAGAAATAGAACATTTCTAGTCCAATATTCTGCAGCAAGGGCAGATCAGTATCTGCACCTTCAAAGGAAAGCAAACAGCTCACAACAAGCCCTTTCCACCATCCTGTGCCATCACAAGGAAAATTCTTTCCCAACTCCTGCAGTAATCCTTAAAGCCTGACACCTAGTTATCCTTACTGGGGGTTAGGTGACAAGGAAGCAGCATGATCTCAGTCCCCCTCCATGCCTTACCTGAGCTGGAAGGGTGACAACCTGAGGTGGGGCAGGCTCAACCGCATTAGTCACTCTGGCAGGTGCCGGACAGCTATTGGCAGCATAGTAATTTCGGAGTTTCTTACTGTGGTTTTTACCCTGGAAAGAGAACTTAAGTTAATCTCTGTCCTAATAATAGTATCTTATACTGAAAGAAAAAGGATACAGAGACCAAAATGAGAAAGCGGCTATGAAGATGGTGCCTAAGGGAAAGGAGCTGTCGCTCAGAAAATAACAGCTCTGGACTTGAGAGATGCTGGCATCCCCCCTCTTCTCCAAAATTCTTACCACCCAGCACGATTCGGCCTTATTTTCAATTGGTTTTCTCAAATCAGTAAGGTTGCAATTAGTTCCTCAATCTGTTTCCATTTCACTTAAAACCAGTATTTTGTATTTTAAACATAAAATGCTAACTGCTTTGCATAGGTTTTTGATAAGCCTGAACACACACACTTCTTTTCATCAGGTTGCAAGCATGAGTTAAAATATGAGACTGAACCTAAAAAACCCTGCTTCATATTTCATATTCTCTTGGCAAGCATATACCTTAGCCCTTTTTGGTATTTTGAAAACCTGATAGAGCTACACGAGAGTATGTATACTCATTGTGGATACATAGTAAGACATATGCATAAATGTAAGTTAAGTACTATAGATGCACTTCTGTCCCCTCACAGAAGAAATCAGACATCGGAGTGTGACACTAATACAACCTACCCCTTCTTCGCTGGCATGATACCACTTTTTCAGGGCCAAATCTAAGATCTGTATCTGGCGTCCTGAGGATATGGAAAACCACCCTTTTGGATTTGCTAGTGGCGAAAGTTACTATTGCCACATCTCACACAAATAGAGCACTAGTAAGAGAGGGTACTAGTAAAATAGGGCAATGTAAGACTATGACATATTCAGTATTAGCAAAGAATTATACACAAATTGTCCCTAACCTATTTCAGACAAGTCAACCAGACCAGATTGAACAAAATTCATTTGGTCTGAGCTGGCTCAGCTGATGCTGTCCGAAGCAGATGAGAAAGTCTGCATAAATGGCCCAGCAGATCAGTCATATGCATAACCTTGGGAAGGAGGCAGTGATGGGCACATGGCAGTGGCTCCCTTTCCTAACTGCACTGCTGGATCCAGCAGAAAGCATCTGTTCAGGCCTTACAAAGTCACACCTGTGGAATCAGAAGTTCTATTTTATTGGATGAGCGTAGAGGTGGAAAATACGTAACATAACCAAAGGAAAATTACGAGTGTCTGCCTTTTCACCCATGCCATCTCTGTATGACTTCTCCGTTCCTGTGGAAAAAGTTTTCACAACATGCCAGTGATGACTCCTTAAATGAAAGCACTGCACCATGTCTGGACAAACAGCAAATTCAAGCAGGGTGAGGATATGTCTACAGAGCAATTCTAGTCACAGCTTCCAGTCCATTAGATGGTGTAGAAGTAGCCTCAAATGCTGCTGCTGGTGTGCAGCCACCTCAAAGCAGCTGTCAAGACCCTCTTGAGAAGCTAAGTTAGTTCTCGTGCATTAGCCGACGCTTAGCTCTGTGCTACCACAGCAACGCTACCGGCAGTGCACGCGCTGGCACAGGTACGTCTGGAGATGCAGCAGCCCTGAAACCCGTGCCTCCTGCTACTCTCCTTACCTGGTAATGAGCCTGGGCTTGTTGTGCCGAGTTCAGAGTGACATTGCAAAGCTTACAGCACAGAGGCTTACACAGTTCTTCCAGCATAGGGTCCTGCTCCACCACCTTTGCAAGCTCTTCTTCTTGTGTGTGATGAAAGGAAGGCCCCAGTCCGAGAGATTTTGATGGGGACAGTGGTGAGCTGGCTCTTGGCCTTGTAGCCACTGACATAGGAAGAGATGAAGGCTTCTCAGGATGAGGAAGAAGTCCTGCTTGCTGTAGAAGAATCATTGGCCAGGAAGACTGTAAGCATACTACTTCTGAAGGATGAGGAGTCTTCTTCAGATCTAGACCAGAGAGACACAAATGCTGAAATAAACAGTGTTAACAGGAATGCTGACAATGCAGGACACAACTCTGCAACTTCGCTGCCTCTGTTTTATGCCTTTCCACAATGCCAAGTAGGATGAGTCAGTTTACAACAGTTTAAGAACCCAACTATTTCAAAGCAGACATTCTTTTTTACATATAGGTGGATATAGAATACACACACACGCCTCAAATAGTCACAAAGACCTTCCTGAGGAAAGATATTCTACAGATAACTTTTCTCAAGTCCACATTTTTGTTGCAGAGTGAGAACCATCGTGAGCATGTTGTTGTATGCAGTCAGCTCCCAAGGGTTCTCCTCCATGGTCTTGTTGAATGACCTTGAGCTATTTCTCGTGTTTCCTTTACTAACTACAACCAATGCAACATATAAGCTGTATTTTCTTTGGCAAAGTGGAGAGCTTATCTCATATTAACCTTTATTCAATTATTTCTCAGTTAATTCAAGTTTTGAGAACTAACCCTACACTTCCAACAAGGAGTTCAGAGAAGCTTATTTAATTAAAGTTTATAAATCACATCTAAAGCCTGGGATGAACATTACTGGAATAATGCAGAACAATGATATTATGAATCAAGGCACAGCTACTTTTGTTAATGTCTTATTAGCTTCTTATCATAACAAATCCTGTTCACTGCTACACTGGGACAGAGAGAAGCATTGTCTTGACCTTCGCAGATCACTTCCAACTAAGGCTGCATTGGTAGCAACCATGTTCATGCTATGGGCTTTTTTTGAGCAAAGAGTGAGCCACATCTACATTTTAAAATAACACTTCCGGTCAATTAGGGAATGGTAAAATAAATGCCACATAAGAACTTTGCTCCTAAATTGCTTTTGAAAATATAATTTAACTTCAAATGTATTTAGGAACCTGGAGAAGCAGATAGCATTCATCTAGGATAACTTCTGGGATTTTCAATCTGCTAAAATTAGCAAGAGATACATACCTTGCTACATTCAAGCTCTGGAAAATCCTAGTTTATGCCTGCATTTTTAGGTACTGTATTACCTTTGAAAGTCTAGCCCCAGCAAGGTCTATGTTCTATTAGGAAAAATAATAATAAAAAAATATGAAAATTAGGGGGACTAGAGCGCTTGAGTAACACAAGCATTTCTGAAATGTTTACCTCTAAAAACAGACTTCCAAATAACAAAGGATTGGAGGCAGTTCAGATTTTACTAGTAACTAAAGGAAAGAAAAAAAAGAAAAAGGGGAAAAAGAAAAGAAAAGCATGCATTGCCTTGGGGACAAGCTTTTAAGACAGTAATAGAGCCACCAGGAGTGGTGTTTTTAAATAGCCCCCACCATCAAGGCTCTGAGGAATTCCAGAACTATACCTAACACAGCATCACCACAAAAACAAAACTGTTATAATGAAAACTAATTGAAACAAGATAAAATGGAATCCACCACAAAGTAAGATGAGGAAACACAGGTATGGCATGCTACCAATCATCCATCAGCCGTGTAAATTCTGGAGCGTCACCTAACTTATCTCCAACTTCCAGCATAGTGTTCCTGGTCAAATGGAACTATGGCAAAAGACTGCCATCTTTAGTTTCCTCATGTAGTACTTTGTAGACAGCCTAATTAATTTCAGTGGGGCTACGGATGGAACACATTCATATTCAAGATGGTTAAATGTATCACAATGCAGGCCTATCAAAGCAGTTCAGATCAAATATGCAGGCAGGTAAGCATGCCATCCAATTGCAGAGTTTTATTATGCCACCATAATGGGCCTCTTACCTTGAAATGGGAGTAAAATGGAGCTAAATACTTCATAGAGCAACAAAGAAATCTACAGTGAACAGCAATCGGCATCTATGTGCTTAATTTTGCATGAGAGTTTGTCGCATCAAGTCTTCCATCCGCAACGGTCACGGATGGCATTTGTCACATACCAGATAGGACACAAGTGCTTACAGGTTCTGCATCCACAAGGGGAAAGGTATAACATAATATTCTTAAAAAATCTTTAATTGTGAGGTCATTTACTCTTTCTTAAAGTAAACATTAGTCTGAAGATAAAAAATTAAGGCTGCATGGGCAATTTTAAAATTAAAACTCCTTGACCTGGCATATGCAACTCTGATTTTCTTCTGGTGGTGGTCTTGCATCACTGAAATTGCTCCAATTATGCTGATTTCTTTCTTATGGATATTATTTAAATGAAAAAAACTCATCACTCAAATTCAGCTTATTTACACATCCCTTTAAACTTCCACTGCTGGTCAATACAGATACCCTGTCCAGGAGAAGGTGACAAGACATCTTTGACTCCTCCTTTCCGTACACATGAGAAGCTGCAGACTCTTTGAACTACAAAACAGCAAAGGAATGAGGAATCTCCATCACCAAGGACTGATAACAGTACAGCCTGAGGCATAATATGGACCGGCAGCTCTCCAGGGTGAGCTGAAGAGACATTCCACCTCAAGACAGCATCTATCAGATCCTCAGATCTTAGCCATGCCTCTTCCTACCTGCTATATGGGCTAGGATATACTTCCACTCCATGCCCGTTGTCCTCAGGTGGATGCAAGGGAGACAGGCCCACAGCCCTCCTCACTATACTGAGGTTGGAGCATCCAAGGGGTAGCACTGGAGGAGGAGCCCCAGTCGCCCTGCCCTGAGTACCACTGCTGGTGGCACAGATAACAGGGAGCAACCTCCCTGGCTGTCAAGAGCACAGTTCTGGGAAAGGAACTGGCATGGCCTTAAGTCTGAGCACCATCTGATGAGGAAGGCACATAAAAATGTGACTTTCCTTGGCCATAAGTGTAAACCACAGTGAGACATCCACCTGCCATGTGTTCCCATCAGAACTGCTTTTTAAATGCAGTCAAAGCAACTAAAAACAGCTATAGAAATCTATACAAACGATGAACAATTGTGGGTTTGTTTTGGGTTTAAGACAGGAAGCATTTCTCCTCAAATCCACTCATATCTCAAAACATCAACATCACTTAAGCTAACTTTGCCAGAAGGTTTACCTTTGGCCACAGACTAGGCCTACACAACTTCACCCTGAAAGGCAGGGGCATTTCGTAACCCTGCAGGGACTGAAGCCAGCACACTGAAACAAATGTAGGATTGTGTACAATCCTACCTTAAGGTCCAGGGCCTGCTAACCCTCCACTGACGAGGATACTTATTTAGTAACCCAGAAACACAGAGCATTTGTCACCTCTTATGCCAACAGGGGATCAAACACCCCGGTGTAAACCCTGACGTCCTAGCAGACGTTTCTGCAACGTTGCGTGCCTTGCAGCCTTGGTCACGGCGTCCAAAAAAGAAACCCCCCCCCGCTTCTACTACCTGGGAATAACTGCAACCCAAGCAGCAGTTCCAGGCACCGGCACAGAGTTTTGGAAATGCAGAAATAAAGCCAGCGCAAAGGAGAGGCGGACACAGGCAGCCGCATCACTCGAGTAGCTGACGCACCCCCGAACAGGGCAGAAACATTGCGGGCGCCCCATAACACCAGCAGCGACAGGCGAGGCCGGGCCCCAGCCCTGTTAAAAACCAACCGC
>NW_010259670.1:0-18171 GCF_000690775.1 Eurypyga helias
GCAAAGATCCTTTTCCCCACTTGAGGCATCTGTCACCCACAGGCCTGGTGTTATATAAACTGCACCATTATCAAAACACCCAAAATCCTGCTGGTGACACCAGGCTAGGGGCCAGTATTGATCTGCTGGCTCCTCCTGTTTCCTCCTTCATCATTTCCTGCAGCTGGAAGGATAGAGAAGAACACCACTTGTGCTCCTGATCACTTAACCAGTTGTCCCAAGGCCCTGAAGTCTTTCTTGATTGTCCCCAGACTTCTTGTTGCAACTTCATCATTGCCTACCTAAAAAATCAGTAATGGATAGTAATCTTAGGGCCAGACCAGGGTCAGAAGCTTTCTCTTCACATCTTTAACTCAGGCCCCAGGAAGGGAGCAGACTTCCTGAAGTCCACAAAAGTAGCAACAAAACTCATTCTAACCCAGGTGTGCTTGCACCCTCACAGTCCTCAATTATGTGATCACAATGGCCCTCCAAAATGGTATGGATTTTGTCTACAAAGTTGGGCACATGTGGCACTTTACAATATCCTTGTAGTCTAACCCAACTACTTTAATTTTCATGTCAGAACCTTTATTCCTGTAATCTCTATTCTCTCTAACATTCACATTAACAAATTGATTAGCCTTGATGTGCTGTGTACTTACTGAAAGAAAAACCTTGTTTTCTTTTCAGATGCTACTTCAGAAGTGTAAGCACTTAGAAATGTCTTTTTATGAGTTGTCTTGTCTGTGACTGTATCTTCTACATAAAACTGTACCTATTTTGTGTTTTTCCTGTGACCAGTCCTTAAGCTGTTTAAAGGCTCATATTCACTTCTCTGTGTGTTAGATACCTTTTTCTTCATTTCTTCTTTTTCTTCTCCTTTTCTTTTTCTTCTCCTCTCCTTGGCTCTCCTCGCCTTCCTTCTTTCCTTTTTTCCTTTTGCCTTTTCCTTTTTCATAGGAATTTGCACGTGTTTGTTTCTGATTCATAAGTCAGCAGCATATCAATAAGTCAGCAAGAATTATTTAAAAAAACATTTTCCCAGAAAAATACCTGGAATATATGTGTGCATTCAGATGTTACCTTTTCACATTTTAATGAGCAGAAACACAGAAATAATATTTATAGCAGATATTCATCCTGCAGTGAACTCCTGAAGCATCATCTTTTGTACAAAAGTGCCACAGCTTCTTAAGACTACTTATATGCATGAAGAATCAAATGTGGACACTTAGACACATTTGAAGACTTGAAACACAACATTAGTGAAATAATTGCTGAATCCTGGAAATTACTGTGAAGTGATATGTGACACATAATGTCTGTCAGCGTTACTGCAAGTGAATGTGCTTCGGGTCAGATCCTGGCCAGCCACTGAGCACTGCAGGAGAGACAGAGCAGGCTTCAACAGCTAGACAGCACTTTTCTTGCTTAAAGTAATATCTCTGTGCTATACTCCTGATCTGGTTGCTGTGTCCCTATTCTCAGGATGGGACTATATAGTGAGTCCAGAAAAACAAGATTTTATGGCTACTTTATGTTATAAAGCACTGGATGTTATGTTCAGTCCAAAAAGGCTACTCCAGCCAGCGTAAGTCACGACAGACTCATGACTGCTCCCACTTTGCTCCAGAGAGCAAAACCAGCCCATATAAATATAAGCAGAGCACTTTGGATGCACAAAAAGAAGCACTCGCTTCGAAATACACATCAGGAAGTATTTGATGAATCTCCTATTGAAAGTTACAGGGAAACAATGTCCATTAATGCTCTCCAAGCAGTCCTTAGACACACTGTAATCCTTTCTCTACCTGTATTATCATCAGCTTGTTTCCTTCAATTTCTAAATGTGATGTAACCTTTTAACTCCAAATCTCTTATTTTCTGTGTTATATAGTTCAGGTTCTCCACAGTTCCTGTAAATGTCAGCATGGCTCCATATGTAATTTCTCTTCACTCATAGCTGTCGTTAATATAACATTACGCAGAAAAACATATACCCCATCTCGCCAGGCCCTCCACCCCAATTTCTCTCCTGATATTGGAGGTGTATTATGACTTTTATTTCTATTTGGCACTTTAGGGAAAGGGTATGCTTATAATTTTGACAATACATATGCTTATGCTTAAAGTGTATTTTCTGTCTCTGAGTAGGAAGGCAAATAACCATTATCAGTCACTACTTATTAAATAAAATTGTAGCTAGTAAACAGACAGTTTCAGCCATTTTTAAGTCCAGCCATTCAGTTAGTATGGCATTCTCATCCAGAAGATATTTACCTTTAAGACAAATTACCAAAAGAAAAGGTATATGGGAAGGGGAGAGGGGGGACAGAATGATTCATAGGAAGAGTCATGGCTCCTGTGGAGCTATTCTTTGTTTCACAACACAATCTGCGCTGTAATCCTGTCTGCTCAAAAAACAGTGTAAAAGGACCTGTTATTTCACCCCTCATTTACATGGTAAGAGCGTCTTGTGATCCCCAGCGGCTGAAGAAAGAAAAAACAGTAGCCCATGGTTCTGATTTGACCCCTTTGTTTATGAAAAAGCATGTTAATGTAAACATTAACTCTGGTTAATAAGACCCAAAAATACTGCTCTTAGTCATTGTTGTGACAAACCAACCTGCCTTGGCTATGAAATTTGCCCTCACTTGATGGTCCATGGCTTTCTTAAAGCTTCCTCTTGCCAGGCCAGCGTAACTGGTTACCTGGCCCAGCGTGCACATGCCTGTGCTGCACATATGCACTTGGAGCCTGCCACTTTCGTTGGCCTGGGGCTCCTTGCACCATCAGGAATCCTGCAGGAATGTGGTTCTTTTAGCTGCATAAACTTCACAGAATCACAGAAGGGTTGAGGTTGGAGGTCATCTGGTTCAACACCCCTGCTCAAGGAGGGACACTTACAGCCAGCTGCCCAGGACAATGCCTGGGCATATCGCCAAGGATGGAGACTCCACAGCCTCCCTGGGCAACCTGTGCCAGCACTCTGAACACAGGAGGTTGCCCCTGAACATCGGGAAACACAGGGTGAGTGAGCACTGGCACAGGTTGCCCAGGGAGGCTGTGGAGTCTCCATCCCTGGAGACACTCAAAAGCCAACACGGTCCTGGGCACACCCTGCCTTGGCTATGAAATTTGCCCTCACTTGATGGTCCATGGCTTTCTTAAAGCTTCCTCTTGCCAGGCCAGCGTAACTGGTTACCTGGCCCAGCGTGCACATGCCTGTGCTGCACATATGCACTTGGAGCCTGCCACTTTCGTTGGCCTGGGGCTCCTTGCACCATCAGGAATCCTGCAGGAATGTGGTTCTTTTAGCTGCATAAACTTCACAGAATCACAGAAGGGTTGAGGTTGGAGGTCATCTGGTTCAACACCCCTGCTCAAGGAGGGACACTTACAGCCAGCTGCCCAGGACAATGCCTGGGCATATCGCCAAGGATGGAGACTCCACAACCTCCCTGGGCAACCTGTGCCAGCACTCAATCATCTTCAAAGTAAAGGCTTTTCTTACATTTAAAAGGAGCTGCCTGTGTTTCAGGATGCACCCATCGCCTCTGGTTCTGTCACTGGGCACCACTGGAAAGAGTCTGGCTCTGTACTCTGCACCCTCCCTTCAGGTATATATATACATTGATAAGATCCTCCCTGAGCCTTCTCTTCTCCAGGCTGGACAGTCCCAGTTCTCTCAGTCTGCCCTCATATGGGAGTGGCTCCTGTCCCTTAATCATCTTCATGGTCCTTCATTAGACTTCCTCCAGTATGTCCATGTCTCTCTCGTACTGGGGAGCCCAGAACTGGACACAACTCCCCCTGTGGCTTCACCAGCACTATGTAGAGAGGAATGATCACCTCCATCAACCTGCTGGCAATACCTTCTCTAATGCAGCCCCAGA
This sequence comes from Eurypyga helias, assembly GCF_000690775.1. NCBI lineage: Eukaryota > Metazoa > Chordata > Aves > Eurypygiformes > Eurypygidae > Eurypyga > Eurypyga helias. Next base: position 3,879 of record NW_010259670.1, read on the forward strand.
TATCATTCCCCTTTTTTGTGACAAGGACTGCACATGAACCACCGTGGTCTGCTCGTTTCAAGAGCGTCCAGTCGATTTTGGTGCAGTGGTATCCAAAAGACAATGACTGTGACTCAAACCACAGGAATAAGAGATGAAACAGCAGATTCAAACAACATCCAGTCCGAAACACTGGTGAAAGTGATCTCTCTTTTTCTGCAGTGCTCCCAACAGGGATCAGAGACCCTGACATGGTTCTATAGCACCCACAAGGTATCCCCCTAATATGCAATCCTTGGGTCACCTCAGTGGACACATCTTTCATCCATCTTGCTGATGCTGGAAAAGGAATACTACTACATGGTTCCCAGCAAGAGGGTAGGCAAGAAGGTGAAGGCTTCATTTTCATGACTAGGCTCTCACTCAGGAGTAGACAGTCCTGGCAAAAATGGTTTTGTTTATTTTTCAGAAAGAGAATTCTTCTTCTAGGACTTAGGTGGCATTTACATCCATTTGAATGCATTTAGATCATAAAGTATCTCAGGCAAGAGATTAGTCACTAAGATTTCAAGACTCAGGGTTTCTAAAAGTGTTTGAAAGCTAACTTTGGGCACCAAACAAACTCAGGCTGAACAGTGAGGCAACACAATATTTTGGGCAGTTACTGAGGAATAGAAAATAAATAGCCTTGGACACCCCAGGATGTTGTCTAAAGCATTAGGTGACAGTCACTAGGGCAGCAGTGCTGTCATCAGCTGTTTAAACATTGATTGTTTCTCAGTTTAAAACAAAGATATCCCTTACCATTACTTGGTGGCTTCAAGAACTCCATCAGGTATTGCATTCACACCAGTACTTGTGCTCTATTCACACAGTGAATTATGATGCCATTGCACTAGTATGTTCTGAAAACTGGCAACGGACCTCTAGTGAGTATACAAACACTAGCTATGTCCAAATGTGATAGTAGGTGCTTATCTTAATATGTAAGAATCTACTGTCAAGTATTTTTTACTTCTGTTGACCAAAAATGTTTGACAGATTTACTTTTTATTTGTCACTGAAATCTTCTTGAAGTGGGATTTTATGATACCATTTTTATTAGTACTATACTGTACAGTTTCCCTTTTTCACTGCTGTATAAAGAGAGAGGTTTCCCACTTATGAATTTAAAAAGATGCATTACAGTTTTTCCTATTCCAGATAAGGTGTTGACAAGTTTATACGAACACAGATGGGAAGACAAATGCACTCTGTATCAAGGCTGAAGTAAGTGGTATCATAATTTCAAAAGAGCTGACAATTTTAAACATGTTTTATAATCCTGCTAAGAAGTTGTCCTAAATATGTTGTTCCTACTACTACTGTGCTACACTACTCATGTACAATAATGCCAAAGACCCTATGAGGCCTAGAAAGAATATAAAAATTTCTTAAATAACCATGAGTCAAATTTTCCACCTGTGCAGATCTTTGGATGTTCATGGAGTTTCGCAGGCTGTAATGCAGAAGGCTGTTGGTCATATTTACAAGACAATATACCAGAAAAAGCACAAACAGTCACTAAGGTGAAGCTGCTGGCTAATACATTTCCTTGAAACTTTGATTTCATAGGCGGCAGACACATCATGGGGCGAGACATGTCAGTTGAAGAATGGGTCAGATGGGTGAAGCAACTGTGAGAGAGAAGTTTCAGAAAACACAAAGTATATATAACTATGAGAGTAATAGGTACGTAATATATGAAAAGAAAACATCATAGTATGGAATATAACATTGCCATGTTGGAAAGGACTGTTTTAGTCTCAGAAAACATAGACAAGTGTGACTTTTTGAGAAATATGGCAGCGATTGTTGAAAATCTGAGCCATTAAAAGGTGAATGAGGTGGAGAGACCAAGCCGCATTTCTGGGGAGCCCCAGCACGGGGCAGAGACACGTCGTTGCTTGCACAGCCCAGTGAAACTGACTGGTGGTCTGTAACAGAGACTGCTGGGGGGCTGGGGGGGAGAGTATTGAGTAGAAAAATGTGTCGGTATTCTGTCATGTGGTAGATGTCGGGAGAACAGAAGTTGGTCCACAGAATACATTTTAAGATAACAGAAAAATCAGTGATTATGCAGATATATTAAAAAATAGGGATAGTAGAAAGTTCTGAACTGTTTAGTTCTTTTTCCACCTGAGAACAGAGCAAAGAAATATTTGAGAACAAGACTTTTTGCAATACTGATGAATAAGAATTGATATTAAATTCGTCCCAACGTGTGACTTCACGTCGCAGAGTCCTAGGAGCAGCACAGCAGAAAGACAACTTAAAATCTGAAATATTCATGGTAACTCCTGATTTTCAAAACCAAAAATTTTTTTTTTTTCTGTGGGAATCAAGAGCCCAGGAATCTTGAATTTCTGACATCACATATTAAGTCTGAGCTGGGTATCCTTGTGCTTGCCTACAAAGAAAGTGAGAATCTATTTCCCAGTGAGAAAACAGAAATTAATTCGTAATTCCAATCCCATATTTATTAGTTCCACTCACCCATTCATGGGCAAGAAACAACCCCATGTGACTCGGGGCACTAGTTACCCTGGGAGAGTGGCAAGCAATGAATAGTGAAGGCACAGATCCAGCGTATAATAAGCTGAAATTAGCTGAAATACGTTGCAGGCAAGTATTTCTCAAATACATATAAATAACAACAAAATCCACAACAAAACCCCAAAAACCCAAAACTGTTCCAATCAGTTTGTTAAATAATAATAACCCATCATTTGGTGAACATACTGTTTTCCATCAACTGTTTGTCCCTCCTGCTGATGGGAGAGAACTCTGGCTGGGTGGACAGATGTTTCTTTCTGCTAACTTTGACAACACTTGGGTCCATAGTCCTTGACCAGAGGAACTAATTAAGTAATAAAATCAGTTCTTTGTAAGACAGGAAGAAAGAAAGGGTGGAACCACTGAAGAACTTGAGGCACTGATTAACTCACAAGTGTTTCCTGTATAATGCAAATCATTAATGCTTAATGGTCTCTGAGAGTAATAAACCAGAGTCCTAAGTATAACAACAATATCACAAATCATATGTGAATCCTACAGGATCCCAGGACATCATTCTTTCTTCATGAATTGTCCAATCTATTAGGATTGTTTTAACTTCTTATTTACTAATCTTTACATTTTGATGCCATACATTGCAGCAGAACTTAGCTGGCAGGTTCTCTGTGGTGTGGGGAACAGAGAAATAAAATTAAGAAAATAGCTCTCCTCAAGTACCCAAATGTGGAAAACTTCCCAGAACTAGCACAAATGCAGACTACAATCAGCCTAATATTAAATGAACACGCACTGTATCTTCCCTCTGCCAGTTGAACTACTAATTGATGTGCTACTGATGAATAAAAGGGCTGGTATTTCAGCCATGAACTCACTGCAGTTTACTGAGAGCCCCAAGCTGCTGAGCTCATTACAGATCCCTTCACTGAACTGGTTTTACAGGCAATTTTGTGAAGGGGCAGCATCAGAGCTAGCCCACTGATTGGGACTCCATTGGCTCAGCGGGGCTCCAGGAGTTCAGGGGAGAGAGCACAGCACTGAGCTAAAAATACGTCTTTGCCTCTGTAGTGCCAGGAAGATTGCCTGGCTGTGCTAATTGGGAGGGACCTAGAGATCTGGGTGGTATTTTAGGCTAATCTCGAGGTGGGACCTCTGCAGCATGTATGTGGCTCTGAATATAATCTCCTTCGGCACTGTCATTTATACCGTTGCAGGCATTTACAATCAGAACCATCCTTGATTGACTCATGGCTGTCGCTGCACCCTAGACTCATCTTGCAGGAGCGAGGGGGGATGAAGGAAGGTGAAATGGCTGTGCGCTGAACCGACCTGTGAAACCGTGGCACAATTTTAGAGCAGCGTTGAAGTTGTAAAATGGGAGAAATTACCCTGATGGGACCAGGGCTTAGGGGGATTGCACAGATATGTAGTCCTTCCTCAGAAACTGGCTTTAGAGTTGCACAACAGAGAGGGTTTTCTTAAACCCTCTCTTGTCAGGATTTATTTTTCAGTCCTGCCTTATTTCTCCCTGTACTCTCTTTTTTAATTCTCTGAACAGACAACGTAGCCCTTATCTCAGTCCTTCCCTAGGTTACCTCTATTTTAGAGCACAAAACCCCCATGTTTGAAAACCATGGGGGTCAGAGGAGTCTCTGTTGCTGCTCATCCCACATGGACTTGGCAAGGCAGAAGGAAATATGACAGAAAACCGGAAATGTAAGAAACAGTGACAGACTGAAAGCATGAAGAAAACCAACAGAAGCAGAAGTAAAAAGCCTGATAGAAAAGGTTAGAAGAAAAATTCAGTCATGAGAAAACTGAGCAACTAAGTATCTTTACTTAAATGACACACAGAATTGTTTGTTTGTTTAAACAGATACATGGTAACACCTATCTCAGCAAAACAGGGAAAAGTAGAATATTTCACTCCTCCAAATTGGGATTATTTTTTTGTTAGAGCAACTTCTAAAATACCAGCGTGATTGGGTGAGAAATGCCAAATGCTCATTGCATGAAATATCTGTGTCACAGACCAGTCTATTGACTGCCAATAACTGGCTGAAATAGCTAAAATAAGTTCAATAAGCCTCTTCACATGACTGCAACATTTTCGTTAAGCATTTGTACTGGAGATCTTATAGCAGGTATGAATTAAAACAACCTAATTTTCCAAAGAAAATGCAATTATTATGACGTTCAGTATGTTACTTTTGCCGCCCAGGCAAGTGCTTTATAAACTTTACTGGGATCTTTGCTTCGCACAGCATCGGTCTTAGGACCATATTTCTGCAGTGACTTTAACATTGGGCACAAACTTCAGGCAACCTTCCAAGAGCAAGATGAAGAATGGTGCCCTCACCCAAAGCAACAGGGAAAATTTTAGGATGTTGAACCACATTTATAAATAAATAAAAGGAGGCGTTTTCTAGGTTATGAAACGGCACCTCTCGTCAGGCTCCTACACCTATATTTAAATCCCCAAACAAAGAGACTGACGTTTGTAAGTGCTGACGGCACAAATACCTTTCCTTTTCCCATTAAGCCCATGTCCCTACAGCTCTAACCCTGAAATACCTGCTGATATGTCAACTTTTTTTTACAGCTGTTGCCATTTATTTCTAATGCCTTTATGACTAATATGATTCTAATCATATAATATTAGAAAACTCTAAGTTCATAATATTAGAAATTAACACAGGCCACTCCTCCAGGTTTAAAATCATCTTAATTCTGCATAGCTGCTTGAGACCAACTTGCTATAACCCTAGAGGATGTTGGAAAGATTTCAGAAGAGAGCAAGTAGCATGTTTAAAAGACTGGAAAGCATTATTGACAGTATATATAGAAGAAAGGGAAGGTACTCAGTCTAGATAAATCATGCTATAGCCTAGGTTAAGGGGTGACATGATCATGTAAGTATCTGTATAGGGGCAGAACCATGGCTGTAGAGGACTCTTCAGTCTAGCAGACAAAGGAATACATGTTACACTGCACCTGGAAGTTCAAGCTAGACAAATTCTGACTTTAAAAAAAAGGCCTAAATGGTTAATGATAATGGCAATCCACCACTGAAATTGCCTACTGAAGGTTGTGGTTGATTTCTCATTCTTGAAAGTTCTTCAAACAAAACATGTTTCTAAAGTACGCTCCAGTTTAACCACAGCTTTTTGATTTGAAGGAGGAATTAATTCAGGAAAGATCAGGGACATTCACAGACCTAACACCTACAGTAGTTGCTACATCAATAAAATGTAATACATAGCACAGCAGCGGGCCAATCGTTCCATTTTACTGCTCAGCTAATTCTATTCTGAGAGTCGCTGGCAATACTTTGCCACAGGTTTTGCACAAAATCATCACTGATGCAGAACAAAAGAAGAGAGTTGCAGGTATGTTCTCATTTCAGATCTCTGGTAGGGCAATAGAAAAGCATATAGTTGACTTCAGTGGGATTTGGTCCAGGGTCTTATTTAGGATTGAGAAAGCAGAAGCAATTTTATTTTATGGCCTTATGTGTAAGTGGGTAAAGGCTTAGAATAATTCTGAAGGCTTAGGATCCTTCTAATTATCATGGGTTTTATTGTGTCAGGCAGATAAATTTTCTGTAATCTGACGGGTACAGAGTTGGGGGAAAACTTATCTTGGGGTTTTCAGCAGAAGTCTTTCAGCCCTATCATCAAAGCTAAAAGTTATTTTGTCTCTAGGAAACTGTTTCTGGATTAAGTGTACAAAATGAGCCCCAGAATTTACTTCTAAATGTTAAAAATAATGTTGGGTATGGAAATCTTGCCATCATTCTTTACCAATGAGATACAGAATGTAATTCTACTTCCACTTCTTAGGGTCACATAGGGTGATCCACCAACTTCAAAATTTTGAATATTTTATACTTTTGATTGATTTTTTTTTCTGAAGTACAAGTTATTAATAATTAGCAATCAAAGACTCAAATTTCCAGGCTCCGTAAATGTATATAATCAATCTGTGAAATTAAGGAAAGAAAAAAACCCACATTTAAAAGCAAGAGCTCACAAGTTCTTTGATTCCACCAAAAATGTAAACTCTCCTTTTACTGACAAACTCAGAATTTTTTAGACTTCACAGTGTCAGTTTTTCCTAGTACAGGGAGACAAGCTGCATTCATATGGTGAATGACCTGATAAATTCTCTTTAAACTTCAAGTCATGCTAAAGTGAAATCTGGACAATAAATTCAAAAGATGCAGAGCATATAGTGGTAGAAAATAGCATCTCGAATGTATTAGCACGTACAAAGATCACGTTTTAAAACCGGTTTGTTGTCTGCTTACAGGCTCCTTATGGTATCTAGATGTAAGAGGCATCTTTTAGTAATGTTTTCTGGAACAATAAGAAGTATAAAGACCATTATCTGTTTTGCCATCAGGTCCTGCATTTTTCACCTACCTGAAACTCACCACATATGGAATGCTCAAGAAAGATGGGAAGGAGCCATAAATATTAAGTGATTGTATAACGGTGAGCAGGCTGCAGTTCATCTGCACTGGTGTAGGCAAGACCTGCACATTAAGTTCCCAGTCCTGTGAGTTATGGGTCATTTGCTCATTAGTGAAGTGACTAATCCAGTAGTGAAGAGGATGTCTAGTGAAAATAAATTGCATTATACTACTGACTGCTGTGATGGATTCTTTATATGCTCTTTGTGTTATCGTTCAGAGGACCCCTTTTACCCAACCCTTGGTGTTGCAGCCGTGTTATAAGGAATTTTATCAGAGCAAACAGGAGTCTTCGTAAGGCAAGGAACAATAGAACAAGCAGGAAATAAATAATAACTAGATAACCGGGAAACAGCACTAACACAATAGGTGTTCAGTCATTAGTTTAAACTGTCACATTTGTCCTGAAATGATCAGAACAACCACAATGAAGCTGCAACGGCAAAGTTTACAATAAATCCATGCTTATGCATTTTGAAGGCCACTTCAGGACAGTTAGAGGAATAAATAGGGAAATCGGGGGCTAAACTTGACGTTGAAAGTAAGCGAAGTGGAAAATGGTTTCAAGCATTTCAATCCCTTAAAATTTTCAAAGCAGTTACCACTGAAAAGAAGCATTGCTTCACTTACCCACCATTTATTGTGACCCAACACTAATATGATAACCTAGATGGGGGGCTTAATTATGATGGGGTGTCTCACCCACATATTGTCTTCCCAGACACGGTTTAATGAGCCGAGTCTGTTCTGCAAATTCAGTTCACTTAAGTGGCATGAGATAGTTTCAACATACGGAAGTATCAGTCTGCTACTGTCTGATCACTGCTAAAAGTTTACTGATTATAGATTATTTAACCAGACTACATTGATTCTGCATATTCAAATTAATAATATTTATGGACATACTGTAAACTCTGAAAACCAAGGTCCCTTGTGAGAATATTTTTTTATAATTCAACCTGTTCAGTGCATACAGGGTGAAGAAAATAGATGGGTAGGTTCAAGTTTACTTTGTTACCTATTAATGCTTACCTGTACATGAGGATTTTGCACTACACTTGTAGTATTCTGACGGCTTCTTCCACTTTGATTTCCCTTTTATACCTCTTTTGTTGGAGGTGCTTAAAAGCAATTCTACCAGTTTGTAAGTAAAACAACCTCTAACAGTAAGTGGTAAAGTTCCGCTTGCTTCACTTTGCAGCTCTCAGAACTAAAGCAAAGTTTAATTAGAGCTAATCTGAGTCATCACCAAAAAAAAAAACCAAACACTTTTTTTCCCCCCCTGTACACATTGCCATACAAAGCAGAGAGAGACTTGAGTTTTTAATTGTGGTTGTTTATGACCCTCTTTGGTAAGACTTGCTGAATTTCTAATTATGTGCTTAACAACTGGAACAGGCTCCATATATTACTGCATAAAAAGTCTCCCTTGATCGCTTTCTTCCAAGTTACATAGCAGCCTCGATCAGCGAAGGTGTGGGATTGCTTTCCTGACATTTATTGAATAACCATTATTTAAATTATTTTGCTTGTTTCAATGAATTTGTCATACATTGTATTTTACAATAGATTCTCTTTTCGCTTGTTATTTACATAAAAATTGCAATGCTGTGTTGCCAGAAATAAGGAAATGAACACAGGCATGTAAAAGTAAAGCGCAATTCACCCAAAAATCAAAGATGAGCAGAAATATACTGGAAAGTGCACATTTTTATTTTGCTATCAAACTGTATTTGTAAGAAATATTTCAAATGAAAAGTATTGCCATAAAAGTAATCCCGAGCATCTCTGTTCAAGTATTTCTAATTCATTCCAAATTAATCCGATTTCACATTAAAAGAAAAATGTAGTAAAAATAACCTTTCTCAGCCTACTGGTGCGAGGCATAGTGGTGTAAAAGGCCTTGATCCAAAGCCCATTTGAAGTCATTGCAGTGACATCATTTAGCCTTGGATCAGGGCTTGAGCAAAGGATATATTGAATTTTAAACAGATGTGAGACCATAATCTAGCTCAATATACAGATACTGTACCATTTGCACAGAAATGTCTTCCTCTATTGTAGCAGGATCAGAGAACAGTTTTACCACTCTGCATCTGTATCTGTAAAACAACAAGTCGCTTTTCTGAAGAAATCTGAGTAACTGACAATTTAGTCTCAAGAACTATTTTCTTTCACATGTTCATCAAAGCTATTGTTCGATGTAGGGGAAGAAAAAAAAGAAAAAAAAAAAACCCAAACCCTACCCAAAACATTTTTTTAATAGTATTTTGATAGTTTGGAAATGGCAGAGAATTCTACTCTGAAAAATGAAACAGTAAAATACAATGTCATATATGAAAACGGAATGAAAATATCTGAAGGTGTGCTTTTCCACAGTGTAGACATTACTCAGTAACCAACAGTAACTTAAATTTTGTCATTTTCTTGCATTTGTTGGTTTTCTTCAAAAGTTAAGTTGATAGTTAATTTAAGATTGCTGACTTAGATCACAATTCAGTAATTAGACAGAATTAAAGTAAAAATTGAAAGAAAATTAATCAAGTGATGCAATACATTGTGTAGTACTCTTTTTCCACAGACAACTCTACCAATAATCTTACAGTGCATGACTTATCAGGGAAGAAAAATGCTTTGATGATACAACTCTGATACAAAACCATTTTTGAATTAAGGTAGCAATGCGTTAGGTGCTAGCTTTCACGAAAACTACTATGTATGTTCTTTACATCCACTCCTCAGATGTATTTTTACATTCATTTTTACTGTAGCAGTGAAAACAGCAAAGATCTCAAAGACCGCAGCGTGGCTCGCAGTGCTCTAGTGCTTCAGAGCAGTGTGGTTTGTTGCGTATCACTTGCTTAAAATACATGTCTTATAGTAAAATAATTATTTGAAAGACCAGAATGAATTCTGTGTCAAAAAGAGTTAACACAAACATTTTAGAATCATTCTGTTCCTGATTGAGCACAAGGTGAAATGAAATACAGAAGGGGGAAAAGAAGAAACCGCATTTCAGCAGAAGCGGTGTTCTTGTCCCTTCCTGTCTTCACCGCTCTCCTCTAATTTTTAATTTCGTAACTGGGATTTCCGATCATTTTTCATGAGGGTGAACTGCTCAGCTATCCCTTCTCCATGATTTTAAGTGGAAACTGGAAGAATAATAAGAAAAACAAGACAAAACAAAACCTAAATCCTGTATGCTCCATTTGCTGAATATATGGTTTTCTTCCTCCCGTGTGTGTATGTGCCAGATGGCACTACACTGTGTTGGATGATAATAAACATGAAAAATACAGTCAGTGCACGAGCAGAGATAACCGTGGCTGAATGTACCAGGGCTGGAGCTGGTAGGGGGAAGGGGCAGATGTTCCAGCTGTGTGAGAAAAGCGAAGTTCAGCTCCTCAAGGCAGGAGCTGTTCTTGTTCCCAATTATCTCATACTGGCAGGGGAATGTGGGACCACTGAGAAAGGGGTTGGCTCTTGTCCCAGGGGCAGTTTGGGGGCCACTTCCCTCCCGTCAGAGCCCAGCCCATTAATCTGGGGTGATGGGACCTTGTTCGGTGCTGTCGAGGACAGTGGGCCAGAGCATGGGGTGGCCAACCCACCTCTGGGCTCTCATCCCTGGGGTGTGAGGCCAGCAGGGTCCTGAGAAGGGCTGAGGTTCAGCTGGCACCATGGGTTGGGAATAGAGCTGCGGGAGGAGAGGGACCTGGCTGGGTCAAGATTGGTGGGATGACCTTGTGGGCCCCCATCTCCCACCCATGATCTGGGCCCTGGTGAACATCATCCTTCCCACCACAGAGTGGGAGCTGCAGTGTCCACACCCAGGTGTGTGTAGCCCTAAGGCAACACCTCCACAGGAGGCATACGGAGGAGCAGCTGCACCTTTTTGAAAGCCGCTGTGTCCTCCTCCTTCACAACCTCCTTCTGGAAGTACCTTAGCAGAGATCCAGATGGAGATGCACCCACCTGGGCATTTGGCCCCTGGCCATGTGCATCGCTGTTGTCCTCTGCGTAGGCACTGGCTGCACAGCACTGTTGTTCCCCTGGGTTTCTGCATTCAAGTTTGCAAGTGAGGAGCCTGGAGGATGCCTGAGGCATGTCCAAGACCTCCTAGGGCATAGATGTGGGGAGTACCTGTTTGTTTAGCAGGTAAAGTTTCCAGGTGGTGAACTGATAGGGAACTTGGGGACATCTGCTAGCAAATGCCTGGTGGTGAAGGGTGTTTACAGCACATATCATCTCTACTGAAACGCTTGCATGAAGCAGGCAGCAGTCTGAGTCCCTGCTGTTATTCATTTGGCTGAGAGGCCGATGTATTAGGAAACCGTATTTCTTTTAACCCAGTACTTGTCCTTGGAAAATTCTCTTTGCTGAGGGGAAGGAAACTTCCAGCCAGAAGATGATGCCTGGTGGTGAAGGGTGTTTACAGCACATATCATCTCTACTGAAACGCTTGCATGAAGCAGGCAGCAGTCTGAGTCCCTGCTGTTATTCATTTGGCTGAGAGGCCGATGTATTAGGAAACCGTATTTCTTTTAACCCAGTACTTGTCCTTGGAAAATTCTCTTTGCTGAGGGGAAGGAAACTTCCAGCCAGAAGATGAAATGGCACCTACGGAGTAATTTATTTGCCCCATTCATGTCAATCACTCTTTGCTTTTGTTTGTTAATCTCATCCTTTTCTTCTTACCAACACACTGCATACTGAAAGGGGCAAACTTAAATTTAGGAAGCTAATCAAATTGTAGTGGATAATTGTTCATTTTTAAATAATTCTGTCCTTTGCTTCCTTTGTCCTTTTCATGATGTTATTACGGAATGCACTACCCCAGCAAAAGGACAGAGTCCGTTTAAGGAGCAGGAAAGAGACACTGAATTATTCCTCATCCTGCAAAGGATGTAATTAAGAGTTTCTTAGCTTAGTTCTCCTAGCCCAGTGAAACTTTCTTCTCCATTCCTGTGTGAATGTTAAACACAGTCCACACTCAAGGTTGACCACTAAAATGTGTGACCGCTCAATCTATGAGCTAGACAGCGTCTGAGGTTGGCTATGGCGTTATCCATTTCCATAGGCTCGCTGTAGTGAGGCTGTTGATGGAGAAGCAGCTTTGGATTCACCAATACCTGCGAGGTAAGAGATGGGGGAGGTGGGAAAGGTAACCCCCAACATTTTAAGGTACCAGTGGCACAGACCTTTGCTCCTTGAGCGCAGGCTCCTGACACGAGGGTGGAAGAGAGGGGAGTTTCCTCTGCTCACCACACGGTGATCACAAATGTCACCTACAGACAAAAGAAAATGAAAAGGAGCGATAAATGAAACATGGGCAATGATTTGGGCGCTTGAAAACGCACATTAGTCACCCGACGGCCCTCAGCTTTACTGCAGGGGAAGTTCATTTCTCATGGAGGGGCTAACTTTGGGACCAGTGCTGGGAAGAGGAGCTGGAGAGGGGCTGGCAGCAAGAGTTAGGAACGGCAACTACATGAGTGTATTAAGAAATGGAATATTAAAAAAAACCAAAAACCTCCTAACGCACGCGTAAACAACGTATTTTAGCTGCCGGTTTCACCATCCGCAAAGCCACTGCCTGACTCTTCCAAAGCCCCTCGAATGTGAAGTTTTGGAGGGGGGTGTGAATAAATACTTCACTGCCTGTTCACAGCGACGTTTTCCCGGCGTTAGCTCATTAAAGTGCCGCAAAGAGACCCGACAGAAAATAAGTTAACTGCAACTTAAATCCTCATCCGATTCGACCCTAGAAACCAGGAGGAAGGCGAGGCGTTCACCGAGAGGTTGCAAAAGGCGTTCAGCGTCAGCTGTACCGCAGCTCTCAGGAGCGCAGGGAAAAGAACGGAGGGGTGCGAGCGGGCAGCGTGGCTGGGTTCCCAGTCCCCAGTTGTTGGGGGGGTGGTTTTTTTCCCCTTTTTTCCCCCTTTTTTTTTTTTTATGGTGACTCCGAAAGATGTCACGGCGAAGTGAAATCTTTGCGGAGGGCTGCTCATGCATTCAGACTGTAGAGTTTTCAAAATGTGATGTTTTGCAATGATGACATTAGAGTAGCAACCAAGGGTCCGAGACAGCAACGCCTGCTGCAGCTGGGCTTCGCTTTGAAATGCCCAAGACAATGGGGACCACTGTTCTCCATCGCTTCGCCTTTCCATTCCATTTGCATAGTCTGTTCTGCCTGATTGACCAGCTTGGGCTGTCCAAGGGACCAGCATTGTTCACAGATCACTTCAAGATGGCACAGATGACAAGATTCAGGTGAGAGATGAAGTGGGATGATTCTCAAATGCCATAAGAAAAAGCTACCCTGGGAACTTCTAGCGCAAGAGAAATACTTCTAGAATTGAAGCAGTTAAAGGATTTTTCTTTTTTTTAAGAAACTGATCGTATTCGTAAATACGCTGCATCACCACACACACTAGTAACAGGAGATTTGTGTGTTTCGTTGCGGTATTTTGTTTGGTTGTGTTGTGTTTTGGCGGGGGGAGGTTGCGGGTTATTTTCCCATCCCAGACCTCACCTGCCCTCGGCTAAGACGGGAGCCGTGCCATCGGCAACCTTCGCAAGCCACAGTTTTCCTTATTAAAATCATAATACGACAATAAATAAAGCTCCCCATAGAGACGAGTTTCGAAATTCCTTGTTGCCCGCTCCGAAACTAAGTGCCAGGATTAATTAGTTAATGTTCATAAAAGCTCTTTCGACGTGAAAAACCCTCCTGGAAACGCCAAACCCGAGGAGAGCTGCTAGAGACTGCCGTGATTTCCATCCCGGCCGCCGGGCTGGGAGCGGCGGGGAGCGGGAGGAGGCTGGAGCACGCCTCGTTGTCCACGGAGAAGTTGGAAACTCTCTGCTGTCCCAGATTGCTGTCTGAATGAAATGTCATGGTTTGGGCTTTCCCTCCTCCTACCACCCCCACACAGGTACTCGAGTAAACACACACACGGCAGCGCCCCGAAAATGAATTTCAGTTGACACCGATGTTTTGACTTCATCTCAAAAAGGCAAAATCTTTGTCATACAAGTATGTTTTCCCTGGAGGGGTTTCCAGCACAATTTGCTATAATTTCTTTACACCTAACGGAACTGATGGGATCTGAGCAGTAAAACATATTCCCACAGTAGTTCCGCTCTCTCGCACTCTCGGTTACCCTCCTGGGGTTCGGATCACTCTCTACTATAAATATTGCCAATAATTGTGCTAATACGGCGCTTCGCAGAAGGAAGCGGGACTCTCTCCTCCTCCTACGGCAGACCTAAAGCCATGCGACTTCT
>NW_010259670.1:18204-18951 GCF_000690775.1 Eurypyga helias
GCCCTCCCCCCCACTAATACACTTAATTACACGATTTACAAGAACGGCCAACAAGGTCCCGGGGGCTGCCAGAGACCGACCCTCGCCCGGCGAGCAGGGGGGGAAGGTGCGTGTCCGTCTCCGCCAGCCCGGCACCTCCAAGGGAAAGCGCGTTGGGCATCACCCGGATCTTCAAAATCATCCCCAATTTCGGGCCCTGTTTCACACACACCCTCCCTTACATCTATTACACGATTTACAAGAACGGCCAACAAGGTCCCGGGGGCTGCCAGAGACCGACCCTCGCCCGGCGAGCAGGGGGGGAAGGTGCGTGTCCGTCTCCGCCAGCCCGGCACCTCCAAGGGAAAGCGCGTTGGGCATCACCCGGATCTTCAAAATCATCCCCAATTTCGGGCCCTGTTTCACACACACCCTCCCTTACATCTTGTGCTCCGGTCCCAGGTCGGTTTGGGAGTGTCCCCCCCACCCCGCCCCTGGAGCAGGGGGTTAAAAGCTGCCGAGGAAACTTAAGTGGCTCTGGAGTTTGTTTAATTTCCCTCCAGTGTTTACTGATAATTCGAGAGACGCTTATCTCGGGGAATATAACGATTAATACAACCGCAGGTTTCCAGATAAGTGATTGTGATGGAGATTGTTGGCGAGAAAATAGACAATTATCCGCTGTTAGCTTTACATAAAGATCGCATTAACTTGAATTAGTTATCAGACAAAAGAACATCAGAAAGCTGCACCTTTTCTGCCAAGGCA
>NW_010259671.1:0-3189 GCF_000690775.1 Eurypyga helias
ATGATTCTATGATTCTATGAATAGCCCTCTGGGTCTCCTAAGGGCACCCGCACTTTTGTTGCCAGCTATCACCTCACTGAAGAGCTGCTTCTTTAGCTGCAGGAGGGTTTTTAAGGTTACGGTCACCTTCCAGTTCAACGTGATTCTCTCAGCAGGTCTGAGTTTAATTAAGCAGGTCTGCTGTCTTTCAAAGATAACGAGAAAGTTAACCATTGACCTGCCAATTTTCACACAGAAAAATACTTGCTTAGGAAAAGCCTGTGAAGAGAGTTTGCATGCACAAGAATCTGGTAACTTCTTTAGCACAGGGCTCTTTCATATATAGGACAGATGTTTCTAAGTACTCAGAGTCAGTATAAGACCTTGTAGAAAAAGCATTTTATGTATGTTCAGTTCTTTCTTTTTCTTTTCTCTTTTCTTTTTGTAAAAAAATACCCACAACAATGTTTGTTCTTCCCCTGCTTCAGAAAGATGTTTCCACTGCCTGGTCACCAGTGACATGAGGTTTCCTACCTATGTGGTCAGGAATGCAAATCTTCATTTAAGGTTTATATCATCAACAATTTAATCTACAAATGCTCTTTTGTAGAGCTGGCATTGTCTCTGACACAGGAAACGTGCCTTTGGAAAGAACTATTTTCTTCCATATGTATTTCTATATACATTCCATCTCTTGCAGATCAAAAAATAATTAGGAAGTCATAAAGTCAGTATCTGGAAGGTTTCAAGGGCTATTGCTGTAAATTAATCTGCCTCTCTCAGCTATCTGAAAGTTAGGTCTGCAGTGAGAAATGGCGAGGTGGCCTTTGTAGCCAGCAGAGGAGGAAAGGTCTGCCAGCCTCCAGAGAGAGGTCCTCTGCCAAACTTAGGAACCTAAAATCATGTACATTAGGGACAGATCCTATCCTAGCTTTCCAGTTTAATTTTAGCTCAGTCCAGAGAGTTTGTACATTTTAAGACATGGTTAAAATCAGAACCTATCTATTTCTTGCTTCATATCCTTTGTATTTTGCCTTGCTGTAAAGGACTTTTACAAAAGCATCAACTTCCATTTAAGCACCATTAAAAGCCACCAGGTTCTCAAAAGACTGAACTAACTTAAGCTTTAAAAGAAAAGAAAAAATCTTGTCTGAGGCATAGTGAGAACTTGTGAGCACAGAAACTTGCTGTAATTTTATTCTTGAAGTAACATGTCTTAGAGAAAAGAATCAGAATCTTCTTAATAGTCCAGTGCCATGAATAATTCATTATAAGAAACTTGTCTGAGCCCAAACTACCATTCTCAACACACCCCAACTTTGGCTGGTTTTGCAGTCCAATTGCTCTCAATACCTGTTTTTTTCCTAATTGCAATGGAATAAATCCAAATTTCCTTTTCTAAAAGGTTTCAGGTTAGATTCCGAGTTTTAGGGTGCCTTTTACTTCTAATGGCTGTAGCAGAGTGAAAAATAACAGAGTACAAATCAGATTTCTTTAGAGGCAGACACTATGTAAGCAAATGGTTAAAGGAATTAATACCTGAGTCAGCAACATGGGTTTTACTTAGCCATTGTATTTTGCTTCTTAATATAAACGAAATTTAAGGAAAGCTCTGAAGTGAGACTTGGGTGTCTAAAGCAGGAGCTAGGTAGACTTCAGGTGCCAAAAGCCAAAACTGCATATAAAAATCCCTTTTCAATTGTTGCTGTTAGCTACTGCCTTTCTTTGTCCTTGACAGATCTGAAGGAGTTAGGTCTGTGCTGTTCTGCACGACACTGCTGGCCAGAGCCCACCCAAATGAATAGATTGTGGGGATGTTCCCCCAGTCTTGGGGAGCCAGAGGGACATGCATCCAAAAACCAGGTTCCTCCAAACTCGCCATCATACTGCTTTAGTCCATCTCCAGTTGAAGACTGCAGAAAGACAGAAAAAGCAGTAAGTACACATTTCTGAAATCAAAAGGGTCTTCTAGATTTGTCCAAGAAAAGTGGGAATATTCTCATCTGCAACGTAATGCACTTAGCAGGCAAAGAACTCCAAATGCCTTATTAATGAGTTCATTAGAAGTATTATCCATAAAGTTCTGGTGTTCATCAGTGCTGGCACTCTGCTTTTGAGATATTATTAATCTTCCAAATACAAAGGTTTCTAACCATTATTAATAAATCCTGTGCCAAGCAATTGAATTGGAGACACCTGTATACACTGGAAGCTGCAGACAAAGGGGCAGCCAAGCCAGCCCCTTGTACCTAGAAAGACTTTCGCTAGAAATTGAACTATTCTTGGACACATTTTCTTGTTTTGACTAAAGAACCATGTTCTACAGTTTCCCTTTCCAACTGCAGCTTCCATGCACAGCCTTTTATCAGGGAAGTACTGACACAAACCCTGTTATCACAGCTTCAGAGGAGGATTCATTGATGCACATAACTAAAAAACTAAGAAAATAGTGGTTGGGCTCTCATGTAACAGTTAATATTTAAAAGGTGGTTCTTTACATAGTCAGTTGTAAGGATTATAAGGGTTCTCTTAGAAGAGTTCAATTATTTTTCATAGCTCTTTTCAGAGAGTGATTGAGTTATATGTATGAGCTCTGGGAGTATGGCACATACTAGGCATGTGTTCATTTCTTAAACTTTCATACTTCCTTTAGAACAACCAGGGAATATCCACACATGAACTTCCTTGGACTCTTCCTTGGGAGAGTTTAATTTTTTTCCAGGCTAATGAAAATCTACAAATGTTCTAACACTTTTTTAGTGTGAGAGGTTATTTGTTGCATCCAGACAAACAAAAAACAAATGGCCTACCTGATAATGGTTTGCAGGAGTGAACTCTTTTGTGTTGTTTTGTTTCTGTACCTTTTGGGTTAAAAATTGAGTTTTGTTTCAGTTTTGTAGAGTGGCATAAACCACCACCAACCTTCCGCACCAAAAGAAAACAGTGATCTGAGGGATTTACAGAACTAATGGTGTACCCAGAGGACCATCCATGCAAGACAGTAATGTTTCCTGAAGGACTTGCATTGAGCAACAGCAAACATATTCAAGGGTAGGAAATATTTTAGTACCCATGTGATCTAACCGTAAAAGTGCACATATTCTAAGGGTCCCATCCTCAGCATTTTGGAGAGAAACCCTTGTTTTTATATATACACTAATCGTTTCCAAACAGTAGTGTTGTGATATGTGGCTGATGTAGTAGGGAAAA